>NC_057799.1:655751335-656045726 GCF_018294505.1 Triticum aestivum
TATTTACGTGATACGAGGGTCAAAACCTTCGGGAGATTATATAATGAATTTTTACCGACCAAAAGAAGTATCGTGCAAGAAAATGGAGTTCGGAGAGCACACGAGGTGCCCACGAGGCAGGGGGCGCGCCCAGGGGAGTAGGGCGCGCCCTCCACCCTCGTGGATGCCTCGTGTCCTTCCCGGACTACTTATTTTTCCTTTTTTCTTAAATATTCCAAAACAGAGAAAATTGCTATTAGAACTGTTTTGGAGTCTGTTTACTTACCGTACCACATACCTATTCCTTCTCGGAGTCTGAAACGTTCTGGAAAGTGTCCCTTAGGTATTCCTCTGTGGTTACGGTTTCAATAACATTAGTTTCAACATTTATGGGATTACCTGAGATATAATGTTTGATTCTTTGACCGTTCACCACCTTCGGATTTGTGACTTCGAAGTTGTTGATTTTTATGGCACTGGAACGATAGACCTCCTCGATAACGTAAGGACCTTCCCATTTAGAGAGGAGTTTTCCTGCAAAAAATCTTAAACAGGAGTTGAAGAGCAACACATAATCACCTACATTAAACTCACGCTTTTGTATCCTTTTGTCATGCCATCTTTTAACTTTTTCTTTAAACAGTTTGGCATTCTCATAGGCTTGAGTTCTCCATTCATCAAGTGAGCTAATGTCAAATAACCTCTTCTCACCGGCAAGTTTGAAATCATAATTGAGCTCTTTAATGGCCCAATATGCCTTATGTTCTAGTTCGAGAGGTAAGTGACATGCTTTTCCATAAACCATTTTATATGGATACATACCCATAGGATTTTTATATGTAGTTCTATAAGCCCATAATGCATCATCAAGTTTCTTGGACCAATTCTTTCTAGATCTATTAACAGTCTTTTGCAAAATCAATTTAAGCTCTCTGTTACTCAGTTCTACTTGGCCACTAGACTGTGGGTGATATGGAGATGCAATTCTATGATTAACATCATACTTAGCAAGCATTTTACGAAAAGCACCATGAATAAAATGTGAACCACCATCAGTCATTAGGTATCTAGGGACTCCAAACCTCGGAAAAATAACTTCTTTAAGCATCTTAATAGAGGTGTTATGATCAGCACTACTAGTTGGAATAGCTTCTACCCACTTAGTAACGTAATCAACAGCAACTAAAATATGTGTATACCCATTAGAGGAAGGAAACGGTCCCATATAATCAAAGCCCCAAACATCAAATGGTTCAATAACAAGAGAATAATTCATAGGCATTTCTTGACGTCTACTAATATTACCAATTCTTTGACATTCATCACAAGACAAGACAAACTTACGGGCATCCTTGAAGAGAGTAGGCCAATAAAAACCGGATTGCAATACCTTATGTGCAGTTCTATCTCCAGCGTGGTGTCCTCCATAAGCCTCGGAGTGACACTTGCGTAGGATCTGTTCCTGTTCATGCTCAGGTACACAACGTCTAATAACACCATCTACTCCTTCTTTATAAAGGTGTGGGTCATCCCAGAAGTAATGTCTTAAATCATAGAAAAACTTTTTCTTTTGCTGGTATGTGAAACTAGGTGGTATAAATTTAGCAACAATGTAATTAGCATAATCAGCATACCATGGAGCAGTACGAGAAGCATTTATGACAGCTAATTGTTCATCAGGAAAGCTATCATCAATAGGTAGTGGGTCATCAAGAACATTCTCTAACCTAGACAAGTTGTCTGCAACGGGGTTCTCAGCTCCCTTTCTATCAATAATATGCAAATCAAATTCTTGTAGTAGGAGAACCCATCTAATAAGTCTAGGTTTAGCATCTTTCTTTTCCATAAGATATTTAATAGCAGCATGATCAGTGTGAACAGTTACTTTAGAATCAACAATATAAGGTCTAAACTTATCACAAGCAAATACAACTGCTAGAAATTCTTTTTCAGTAGTAGCATAATTTCTCTGGGCACTGTCTAGAGTTTTACTAGCATATTGAATAACATTCAGTTTCCTATCAACTCTTTATCCTAGAACAGCACCTACGGCATAATCACTAGCATCGCACATAATTTCAAAGGGTAAATTTCAATCATATGGCTGAACAATAGGTGCAGAAATCAAAGCTTTCTTAAGTATTTCAAATGCTTCTACACAATCATCATCGAAGACAAAAGGAATATCTTTTTGTAAGAGATTAGTCAGAGGCCTAGAAATTTTAGAGAAGTCCTTAATGAACCTCCTATAAAACCGGCATGACCAAGGAAACTTCTTATACCTTTAATGTCCTTGGGACACAGCATCTTTTCAATACCTCTTTCAGAAATTTTATGCCCCAAGACAATGCCTTCATTAACCATAAAGTGGCACTTTTCCCAATTCAAGACAAGACTAGTTTCTTCACATCTCTGCAAAACTCGATCAAGGTTGCTCAAGCAATCATCAAAAGAAGATCCATAAACGGAGAAATCATCCATGAAAACCTCAACAATCTTTTCACAAAAGTCAGAGAATATAGCCATCATGCATCTTTGAAAGGTAGCAAGTGCATTACATAAACCAAAAGGCATACGTCTATAAGAAAAAGTACCGAAAGGGCAAGTAAAAGTGGTCTTTTCTTGATCCTCTTTTGACACATGTATTTGAGAGAAACCAGAGTAACCATCTAGAAAGCAAAAATGTGTATGTTTGGATAATCTTTCTAGCATTTGATCAATAAAAGGCAAAGGGTAATGATCCTTTTTAGTAGCTTTATTTAATTTGCGGAAATCAATTACCATCCTATAACCTGTAACAATTCTTTGCGGGATCAATTCATCTTTATCATTAGGAACGACAGTAATACCTCCCTTCTTAGGGACACAATGGACAGGACTTACCCACTGACTATCAGCAACGGGATAAATTATACCTGCCTCCAGGAGCTTTAGTATTTCTTTTCTTACCACTTCTTTCATCTTAGGATTTAACCGTCGTTGGTGATCAACAACTGGTTTGGCGTCTTTCTCCAATTTTATTTTGTGTTGGCATAGAGTGGGACTAATGCCCTTAAGATCATCAAGAGTATATCCAATAGCAGCACGGTGCTTCTTTAGAGTTTTCAATAATTTCTCCTCTTCCTTCTCGGAAAGGTTAACACTAATAATAACAGGATATATCTTCTTTTCATCAAGATAAGCATATTTAAGAGTATCAGGTAGTGGTTTAAGCTCAAACACAGGATCACCCTTGGGTGGTGGAGGATCCCCTAGGGTTTCAACAGGCAAGTTATGTTTCAAAATAGGTCCCTATTTAAAGAATACTTCATCTATCTCCCTTCTTTCATTCATAAACATATCATTTTCATGGTCTAGCAAATATTGTTCTAAAGGATCATTAGGAGGCACATCAATAGAAGCAAGACCAATAATTTCATCCTTACTAGGCAATTCCTTATCATGGGGTTGTCTACGAAATTTAGCAAAATTAAACTCATGAGACATATCCCCTAAACCAATCATAACAATATCCTTTTCACAATCTATCTTAGCATTAACAGTATTCAAGAAGGGTCTACCAAATATAATGGGACAAAAGTCATCTTGTGGGGAACCAAGAACAAGAAAATCAGCAGGATATTTAACTTTCCCACACAAGACTTCAACATCTCTAACAATCCCAACTGGTGAAATAGTATCTCTATTGGCAAGCTTAATTGTAACATCAATTTATTCTATCTCAGCAGGTGCAATATCATGCATAATTTCTTTGTATAAGGAATGAGGTATTGCACTTGCACTAGCACCCATATCACATAAGCCATGATAACAATGATCTCCTATTTTAACAGAAATAACAGGCATGCCTACAACAGGTCTATGTTTATTCTTAGTATCGGGTCTAGCAATTCTAGCAGCTTCATCACAGAAGTAAATAACATGCCCATCAATATTATCAGCCAAGAGATCTTTAACCATAGCAATACTAGGTTCAACTTTAATTTGCTCAGGTGGTGTAGGTGTTCTAGTATTACTCTTACGAACCACAGTTGAAGCTTTAGCATGATCCTTTATCCTAACAGGGAAAGGTGGTTTCTCAATATAGGTAGTAGGAACAATAGGATCATTATAAGTGATAGTCTTTTCTTCAACTTTAATAGGTGCAACTACTTTTACTACAATGGGAGGATTATATTTAAACCACTTCTCCTTAGGGAGGTCAACATGAGTAGCAAATGATTCACAGAAAGAAGCTACTATCTCAGAGTCAAGTCCATATTTAGTGCTAAATTCACGAAAAGCATCGGTATCCATAAAAGATTTAACACAATCAAACTTAGGTGTCATACCTGACTCCTTACCTTCGTCGAGATCCCAATCTTCAGAGTTGCATTTAATTCTTTCCAATAAATCCCATCTGAATTCAATAGTCTTCATCATAAAAGAACCAGTACAAGAAGTATCGAGCATGGAGCGATTGTTGAGAGAAAGCCGAGCATAAAATTTTTGAATAATAATTTCTCTTGAGAGCTCATGATTGGGGCATGAATATAACATTGACTTAAGCCTCCCCCAAGCTTGAGCGATGCTTTCTCCTTCGCGAGGCCAAAAATTATATATATAATTACGATCACGATGAACAAGATGCATAGGATAAAACTTCTGATGAAATTCCAATTTCAATCGGTTGTAGTTCCATGATCCCATATCATCACATAGCCTAAACCATGTCAATGCCTTTCCCTTCAAAGATAAAGGGAAGAACTTCTTCTTGATAACATCCTCGGGCATACTTGCAAGCTTAAATAATCCACAAACTTCATCCACATAGATTAGGTGCAAATCGGGATGCAATGTTCCATCTCCTGTAAAAGGATTAGCTAGCAGTTTCTCTATCATACCCGAAGGAATTTCAAAGTAAACATTTTCAGTAGGTTCAGTAGGTTGAGGAGCAACTCTTTGCTCTACTGGTCGGGGTGAAGATACCCCGAACAAGCCCCTCAAAGGATTATGTTCCATAGTAACAAGTGACAGTAAATTTCAGCACACTATATAAATTTTTCCTTACCAAGTTCCACTTACCAAAGGCGCTACACTCCCCGGCAACGGCACCAGAAAAGAGTCTTGATGACCCACAAGTGTAGGGGATCTATCGTAGTCCTTTCGATAAGTAAGAGTGTCGAACCCAACGAGGAGCAGAAGGAAATGACAAGCGGTTTTCAGTAAGGTATTCTCTGCAAGCACTGAAATTATCGGTAACAGATAGTTTTGTGATAAGGTAATTTGTAACGGGTAACAAGCAATGAAAGTAAATAAGGTGCAGCAAGGTGGCCCAATCCTTTTTGTAGCAAAGGACAAGCCTGGACAAATTCTTATATGAAGGAAAACGCTCCCGAGGACACATGGGAATTATCGTCAAGCTAGTTTTCATCACGCTCATATGATTCGCGTTCGTTACTTTGATAATTTGATATGTGGGTGGACCGGTGCTTGGGTACTGCCCTTTCTTGGACAAGCATCCCACTTATGATTAACCCCTATTGCAAGCATCCGCAACTACAAAAGAAGTATTAAGGTAAACCTAACCATAGCATGAAACATATGGATCCAAATCAGCCCCTTACGAAGCAACGCATAAACTAGGGTTTATGCTTCTGTCACTCTAGCAACCCATCATCTACTTATTACTTCCCAATGCCTTCCGCTAGGCCCAAACAATGGTGAAGTGTCATGTAGTCGACGTTCACATAACACCACTAGAGGAGAGACAACATACATCTCATCAAAATATCGAACGAATACCAAATTCACATGACTACTTATAGCAAGACTTCTCCCATGTCCTCAGGAACAAACGTAACTACTCACAAATCATATTCATGTTCATAATCAGAGGGGTATTAATATGCATATAGGATCTGAACATATGATCTTCCACCGAATAAACCAACTAGCATCAACTACAAGGAGTAATCAACACTACTAGCAACCCACAGGTACCAATCTGAGGTTTTGAGACAAAGATTGGATACAAGAGATGAACTAGGGTTTGAGAGGAGATGGTGCTGGTGAAGATGTTGATGGAGATTGACCCCCTCCCAATGAGAGGATCGATGGTGATGACGATGGTGATGATTTCCCCCTCCCGGAGGGATGTTTCCCCGGCAGAACAGCTCCGCCGGAGCCCTAGATTGGTTCCGCCAAGGTTCCGCCTCGTGGCGGCGGTGTCTCGTCCCCAAAGCTTGCTTATGTTTTTTTTCTATGGTAAAAGACTTCATATAGCAGAAGATGGACACCGGAGGCCTGCCAGGTGGCCCACGAGGCAGGGGGCGCGCCCAGGGGGGTAGGGCGCTCCCCCCACCCTCATGGACGGTGGGTGGCCCCCCTCTGGTATTTTCTTCACTCAGTATTTTTTATTAATTCCAAAAATTACTTTCGTGGAGTTTCAGGACATTTGGAGTTGTGCAGAATATGTCTCTAATATTTGCTCCTTTTCCAGCCGAGAATTCCAGCTGCCGGCATTCTCCCTCTTCGTGCAAACCATGTAAAATAAGAGAGAAAAGGCATAAGTATTGTGACATAACATGTAATAACAGCCCATAATGCAATAAATATCGATATAAAAGCATGATGCAGAATGGACGTATCACCCACCGGCACCGGATCCAGCAACCAGAGGCCCGGAATCAAGCGAATCCAGCGAGGGAGAGCAGAGAGAGGGAGAACCTGTCCTTCAGATCTGGAGCAGAGGAGGGGGAACCTCACCGCACCGCGACCACTGCCCGCCAGGACCTCACTGCCCGAGAAGCCAAGGGATCCGGCCCGCACCTCCCGCGCGCGCCGCCAGCTGAAGGACGGCGCCGCCTCACCGACCGGGCCACCGCCCGGCTTCCGGAGTCCAACGCCAGCGAGCGAAGCGACGAAGCCCTGCCGCCACCGTCATCGGCAGTCGCCCAGGCGAAGCCCGACGACTCCCTCGGGTGACGGCAAGGGAGGAGGGGTGGAGGGAGCGGCGCCTGGGGAAACCCTAGGGGCCCTCGGGTCGCCCCGGGGAGGACGACGCGAGGGGAGGGGAGGGCTCTATTTTCTCATCCTACAAACGTGAACAAACTAGTTAGAGCATCTCCAACTGCTAGCCAAAACCTAACCTATGTGGATTGCTAAAAAAATTAGGCTATAGCCTATACTAGAAGCTGATGCGCGCTTTGCTGCGCCGGGGGATTAAGACATGATTCAATTTTGTAACTTCATTTGTGCTTGCTCTCCTTTTGTATGAGCGTGATGCTAAATTGATGAGACCGACCTACTCAATAGAGTACATGAGTGTCGTGTTTCATCTGAAGAGTTGGGACTATTCTTATTAATTTTCAAAATGTAAAACTTATTAATACATGGTTAATTCCCAAAAATGTAGGCATGAACATATAATTTCCTATGTAAATTGTGCGGGAATAAATGTACCACAGAATCAATATAGATACAATGCAGGCAAGGATCATACAAATAAGTTGAAAACGTGCATCACTGACAGTATAACATGAAAATAAAAAAATACTTTAGACTGGGACTATAAAATGAAAGTACCTAGAAGCTACAGGAATTGTTCAGTATGGATTAACAAGGTAGGCCAACTTACAAATTTACATATTTACTTGTGCACTAAGGTGCGGAGAAAAGTAGAAGTCGAGCAATAGTTGCTGTGTGACTTACATAAGCCGGCTAAACAGATTAGAACATGTAGTTGTGTATGAGGTAAGAATAATTACATACGGAGAGTTTAGAAGGCTGACTTCTTAAGCTTCAAGTTAACTATGTTAGTTCAATAGGCAATAAAACTGGTTAATATTATGACCAATTATCAGCAAAAACTGCATACATATGGCATAAGACAAAACTGGTTCACCTTCAATCAAACTCTATGAAGTGGTTGATTGAAGGTGAACCAAAGAACTTGAAACCAATCTATGATGGTGATCTTAACAATAGTCTGTAATATCATTATAGATAGGCGGCATGATGCAATTAAGAAAAGATGTCATACAATGGATAAATCCGCAACCTAAAGAACTGTAAATCATGGGATATCGTAATTGTCAGGCAGAGCTATAGAAATTGATATCACACAGGCATCTAGTTATGGGTGTGTGCATCATATGATGCAGAGGCTTTGAAAGAAAAAGCATAGGCCTCTAGTTATGCCTTTTTTATGTTGAATATAAGTCTACTTAGCAGAGTGAATTTACATTATTAAAGTTCACATATAGAAACACACACACACGCAGAGAGAGAGAGAAAGAGAGAGAGAGAGAGAGAGAGAGAGAGAGAGAGAGAGAGAGAGAGAGAGAGAGAGAGAGAGAGAGAGAGAGTTAACTGTAACATTGTATTCATTTAGAATGATACATTTTACCATCTCAGACCACTAAAGGACCAAACTTGTCTTGCATTTGCAATAACCTGGACGTGGAGAACAAAGAAACTCAAGTAAAGATATTGCAAAACACAATCAGATGAAGAATTTCCAGGTAGAATGGATACTTCAAAGTCATATGTGTATTTTTTTTAACAAAAACAACAAATTTCCGAGCACCGGAGGGAATAACTCATTTTGTACTGAGATGTAGTAAAGCATCCAGTATTTCTATGGGAGATATTGTGTCTTATTACCATATAAATATCTAGACCAGATATTACATTATAGAGAGAAAATATAGAAGATTAATCCTTCCGTGTTTATGTGTCAGGGTTCATGGGCCATCCCTGCACAGAATGAGTATGCAAATCTAAATGAATCGGAATAACAGAATAAAAAGATACAGTTCTCCTTTGAATGAAGCCCAACGCTACTGTGCACCATCTATATACAAATAAAATTGACATATATTCCACGATACGTAGAAGAACTACCAATAGGTTGTTGTTTGAAGGTTTCCCACATGTGCATGAGAGAACAAACATATGATCTAAGGTTAAACATTAGTGCCAATCCAAGAGAAAATACGCTATAGTTAGGAAATGCAAACATCAGATTAGAAATTCTTTAGAATAGGTAATCAATCATTTGTGAAGATAACTATTTGAACTACATTGCCTTAGCCATGTAGGCAATACAGCAATTGCTACATCGCTTTAACAGCTCTCAACACTTTCTAGTAGCCACTAATCTGTACCATCACATACAACTTACTTATTCCAGTTTCTAAAACTAACTGAAGAAAACTACAACAATTGAGATTCATGGAGCCAACCTAAAGATTGATTTCTCAATCAAAACTTTAACATAGGCGCACATGGATCTTCAGTCGCTCCATGCCTCGGCTATGTTATAGGCTTATAGCTAATGTTTATTCAGTTAGTTACTGTGGCCTAATTACATGACTGCCAAATCAAATCGGCGGGTATAAAATCACACAAATAAGTTCAACCTCCGCATGCACCAGAAAGAAAGATTGAATTAATTCGGTAGACGTGATTAAATGAGCATAAACGAAGAGTGATAGAGGGAATCAAGATGGGGTTTTGATATATACAGACTTCTAGACAACAAATATATGAGAAAAAATGAGCATGCCCGATTTTGGGAAGAAAAGCAAGCATCCCTATTTATCCTAGAGAAAAACATGTGCGCGGTCTAAAGGGTGGTGTCCGCAGGTCTCGTGGTGGCTTGCCGGATACACAGTCTATCGGTCGGGGTGATGCGGTAGAGGTGGCCTCTCTCGCTGAGGATCAGGAGGGCTGGTCGCGTCGTCGACCACCGCATTCGCATAAAACAAGACAGAGAGGGGATTGAGATGGAGAGGCAAGAGGAAGGTCCCAGTAAGCATCCACCTTGTATGGAGCTCCAAATCCATTCCTCATGATACCCATGGCCTTCGCGATGGCGTCACCTGCACAACCAAGGCCATGAGGAGACCAAACTATGCTCAAACATGAATTAGCAGCCAAGTGTTTGATTAGCCGTACGGGAAATGCACATGGCCAATGGGAGTGAGTTTTGGCTGAGGTTGATCACCTACTAAGAAGACTGTCTTCACAAATTTTCAGCTCAAAAGGAGTAACCTAGGTGGTACTTGCTTTGCAAAGTACCACACTGGATAGAAATATGAATGTTGAAGCTGGGCTCAAAATAATGAATGGATTGAGCTGAAATTTGGTGGAGGATGGTTATTTGGGCATAGGAAAGCACTGTGGAAAATTGATACAATTTGGACATGCCAAAGTGGTACTTCCTTCACAATGCTCTTCTCTGGATAGAAACTTGGAAAAATTAGCGAGAGAAATTAGCGAGGTTAGGAGACCTCAGCATTTCTCAAAAGACTATAAAAAATATTATTTATCCTCTATAACACTAAGCTCCCTAATTTTAAAGGCCTCGCAATCAATTGAGGTCTTCAATTGAAATTGGATCACCTGATTTTGACAGGGTCAACAATTTCTCAAAGCTTTCTCATTCCATTTTTTATACTATACACTATGCTTTTTATTTTTTAAGGCCTCGCAATTAATTGAGGTCTTCAATTTAAATTGAGTCACTCAATTTTGACAGGGTCAACAATTGCTCAACGCGCTCTCTCATTCAATTATTTTAAGTCACTATTGTTGCCTAATTTTGAAGCTCTTCAATTCGATTGAGGTATTCAATTATGAAGCCAATTCTTTTTCAAATCAACCAGCAGCAAGCCAGCAACTGACCTATAAAAACATATCAATCCTGCCCACTCTGCCACCACCTAAAAAAAAGAAACTGCATCATGTGATATTGTAGCACCAATATAATACATGCAACTACCGACGCAGAAATTTCCCACATAAATATAGGTTTTCTTAGCGGATAACACAGAATCACATCGAGAAAGGCCAATCAAATCATCAAACTATAACAAATAAAACACACTAGTATATATTGGAAAAGAAAATTACTTTAACTTTGACCAAGTTGAGAGCCAAAAATGTCAACATCCACAATATGAAACAAAAAAATGGAAGTTCATTTCATGATGAATCTAATTATACCGATTTGGTATTATGGATTTTGATATATTGCTCTACAAATTTGATCAAACTTAAAAAGGTTTGACTTTTCAAAAATGTAATACATCAACAGAATGAGTAATGTTTTAAGAAACCCAACAACACCAACCGGGCAGCAAAGCGCGTCCAACCCTTCTCAGTCAGCGCTCAGGTAGCGAACGTCGATGCCAGTGTACCAGGCGTCGTCGAAGGTGAACTGCATCCATGACCATGAGTTATCCTCTTCTGCGAGGGCATTGGTGTACCAGGCTACGCCATCCGCGCCAAGGGCGCCCCTGCTGGCTACGAGCTGCACCAGGGCGCCCTCCTCCGCGCCAACAGCGCCGCCGCTGGCTGCAAGCTGCGTCGAGGCGTCCTCTTCGTCGGCGGCGGCAGTGTTGGGCACGTCCGGCGACGGGGTCATGCGTTTCGTCTTGTACAGCCCGCCGCTGGGCACGTCCGGCAGCGGGGTCGTGCTTTTCCTCTTGTAGAGACGGTACAGCGCGTACGCGTCCTGATCAGATGAATCAACGACATGTTGTCACTCTAAACATGTGGAGCAAGCAAAGAAACCCATGGATGCGAATTGCGAAGGCACCTGGTCCTGGGTGTTGTCCAGCGGATCTAGGGGTCGGGTGGTGGGGGCAATGGCCCCCACATACATTTTGCCAAAAAAAAATTACTAGTGCATTCATATGTATATTCACTACTTTAGTATTTGCAATGTGTTTTGACAAAAAACTACTACTACCCATTGTAATGTTGTCCCCACGTTGGACAAATTATAGATCCACCACTGTCGTCCAGGCGGTACTCATGCATCGCCCACTGGGTGCGCTCGCCGTGGTGCGCGCGACCATGTAGATAGACGAGCGTCTTCTTGTAGCCGATACTGTAAAATATTGCGTGCGCTAAAAAGTTTTGTGCACGCACTGAAAAACGCTATCACGCGCAGTATATTTTGGGCTCCGAATTGCGCGCGCTTCACAATTTGCACTGCATGCTTCTTTGGGCGCATGTTTTAAGTGTCTACTAAAGCAACGTTGGTCCTGGCGCATTAAAACTGGTACAGTGGCGTGTTATAACTTTTATTAGGCGTGAAAGTTTTGTGCGGCTGTTGAAGATGCTCTAAAAGTAGCATTCTTGGTGGTCACAAGACCTCCCGCGAGTGTATAACACCAACAGCACATCACACTTGTTAGTCATAATTGCAGCACTTTTTTATATGAATGTATAGGTCCCGTAAGATTTTAAAAAAAATCGCATGTGACTTTCCTTTGGACAAAGGTAAAAAAATTTGAAACGGGAATATTTTCAAAATTTGTGAACATGTTTTAAATTTCTGAACATCTGTTAAAAATACACTTAAAAATAGAATTGAAAATATATCAGTCAGCAGTCTATTTACTGTTTTTTGTTTCTTTTACATGTTTTCCTTTTCCTTTTTCTATTATTTTTCAAAAAAAATGCTCGTGCTTCAAAATATTTGTTCAAAATTTAAAAAATTATCACTATTTCAAATTTTGTTCATAAAATACAAAAGTTCGTATTTTAAAAAGTTGTACATTTTTCAATAAAACGTTTGTGTCTTTCAAAATTGCTCAGAATGTCTAAGCACAAACATTTTTTTAAAGAGCAACAGAAATTTTGAACATGAACACTTTTTAAAAAATAGTAACAAATTTGGATTTCCAAAAAAAATGACAAAAATAACCACGAAAAGTTGGAACCATTGTTTTCCTTAATTTGCCTAAACAGTTTATGTATTTGTGTAGAAAAAACACCATGGTCAATGTAGGGTGACCGGGTAGGCAAAAAGGCTCCATTTGAGAGCATGTTGTTTCTCAACATCTCTCAAATGATTCTTTTTTTTGTTTGTATAACCAATTCAAGGCACCATGCCAAGTTGTTTTGGTTTTCTACAAATTTTGCTTTTTCTGGAGTTTTCACAATAAAAAATTGTGATAAATGCTTGGACATGTCGCACCATGCATATGGTGTCGAAAATCATTCAAGTCTGGCATTGATGCCTACCATGGGCATGTTGGGGAACGTAGCAATAATTCAAAATTTTCTACGCATCACCAAGATCAATCTATGGAGTCGTCTAGCAACGAGAGAGAGGAGTGCATCTACATACCCTTGTAGATCGCGAGCGGAAGCGTTCAAGAGAACGGGGTTGATGGAGTCGTACTCGTCGTGATCCAAATCACCGATGATCCTAGCGCCGAACGGACGGCACCTCCACGTTCAACACACGTACGGAGCAGCGACGTCTCCTCCTTCTTGATCCAGCAAGGGGGAGGAGAGGTTGATGGAGATCCAGCAGCACGACGGCGTGGTGGTGGAAGTAGCGGGATCCCGGCAGGGCTTCGCCAAGCGCAAGCGGAGAGGAAGAGGTGTCACGGGAGGGAGAGGGAGGCGCCAGGGCTTAGATATTGCTGCCCTCCCTCCCCCCACTATATATAGGGCCAAGGGAGAGGGGGGCGCAGCCTTGGCCCTTCCTCCAAGGAAGGGTGCGGCCAGGGAGGAGTCCATCCTCCCCAAGGCACCTCGGAGGTGCCTTCCCCTTTTAGGACTGTCCCTTTCCCTTATCTCTTGGCGCATGGGCCTCTTGGGGCTGGTGCCCTTGGCCCATATAGGCCAAGGCGCACACCCCTACAGCCCATGTGGCCCCCCGGGGCTGGTGGACCCCCGGACCCCTTTCGGCACTCCCGGTACAATACCGATAAAGTGCGAAACCTTTCCGGCGACCAAAATAAGACTTCCCATATATAAATCTTTACCTCCGGACCATTCCGGAACTCCTCGTGACGTCCGGGATCTCATCCGGGACTCCGAACAACTTTCGTGTTACCGCATACTAATATCTCTATAACCCTAGCGTCACCGAACCTTAAGTGTGTAGACCCTACGGGTTCAGGAACCATGCAGACATGACTGAGACGTTCTCCGGTCAATAATCAACAGCGGGATCTGGATACCCATGTTGGCTCCCACATGTTCCACGATGATCTCATCGGATGAACCACGATGTCGGGGATTCAATCAATCCCGTATACAATTCCCTTTGTCTATCGGTATGTTACTTGCCCGAGATTCGATCGTCGGTATCCCGATACCTTGTTCAATCTCGTTACCGGCAAGTCTCTTTACTCGTTCCGTAACACATCATCCCGTGATCAACTCCTTGGTCACATTGTGCACATTATGATGATGTCCTACCGAGTGGGCCCAGAGATACCTGTCCGTTTACACGGAGTGACAAATCCCAGTCTCGATTCATGCCAACCCAACAGACACTTCGGAGATACCTGTAGTGCACCTTTATAGCCACCCAGTTACGTTGTGACGTTTGGTACACCCAAAGCATTCCTACGGTATCCGGGAGTTGCACAATCTCATGGTCTAAGGAAATGATACTTGACATTAGAAAAGCTCTTAGCAAACGAACTACACGATCTTGTGCTAGGCTTAGGATTGGGTCTTGTCCATCAAATCATTCTCCTAATGATGTGATCCCGTTATCAACAACATCCAATGTCCATGGTCAGGAAACCGTAACCATCTATTGATCAACGAGCTAGTCAACCAGAGGCTTACTAGGGACATGGTGTTGTCTATGTATCCACACATGTATCTGAGTTTCCTATCAATACAATTCTAGCATGGATAATAAACGATTATCATGAACTAGGAAATATAATAATAACAACCAATTTATTATTGCCTCTAGGGCATATTTCCAACAGGGCATGCCCACCTACTTGCAAAAGTTGGGATCCGTTCAAGAATGTACAAAAATAGACCATGCCTAACATATGGCTCCGTGTGAGAGCGCGTTGTTTCTCGACGTCCTTGAAATCGACCCATTTCCCATGACCTTATATGACCAATTCAAAGTACTATGCCAAGTTGTTTCGGTTTTAGACAAAAATTTCATTTTCTACGGTTTCTTGGTAAAAAGGACAGATAAATTGCCTGCCATGTCAAAAACCATTCAATCCTGACATGGATGATTATCATAGGCATCCCACCTTCTCGCAAAAGTCGGGGTCATTTAAAATATGCAAAAGTATACCATGTCCAACGGAGGGTATTCGGCGAGGCCACAAGGCCATAAGACTCAGTCTGAGAGGATGTTGTTTTTTGACATTCTTTAATCCCTACTATTTTCCATGGCCTCGTCTAAGCAATTCAAGGCTTCATGCCAACTTGTTTTCGTTTTTGACAAATTTCGGATTTTCTGTAGTTTTCTCAGTAAAAAAGGGCCGATAAATGGCCATGTGTGTCGCAACTTGCATACGACGTCTGAAATTGTTCAAACCTGGCATCGATGTCTTCCATGGGCATGCTGACCTGCTTGGAAAAGTTGGGTTCAATTCATGAATGGCCAAAACTAGACCACGTAAACGGAGAGTGTCCGGGTAGGCCACAAGGCTCCGTCTAAGACCACGTTATTTCGCGACATTCTTGAAGTGTACCCAATTTTTTATCATGACCTTGTATGACAAATTCAAGACGCCATGCCTAGTTGTTTTGGTTTTCTACAAATTTCGCATTTTCTGAAGTTTTCTCGATCAAAACGATGATAAATGGGCCGGACGTGTCCCAACTTGCATACGGTGTCGTAAACCATTTAAACCTAGCATATATGCTTAACATGGGCATGCCCAGCTGCTTGGAAAAGTTGGGGTCATCTCAAGGATGTACAAAAGTAAACCATGTTGAACAGAGGGTGTTCTGGTCTGCCCATGGTAAGCATATAAAAATAGACCATGTTGAATAGATGGTGTTTGGGAAAAAATTGGGTCCAAGTGATGGAAAAAATTGGGTCCAATTCAAGGATTTCAGGGATGCATGTTGTTTCTCGACGTCCTTGAATTAGACCCAATTTTTTCCATTACCTTATCTGACCAATTCAAGACAGTCCTGACAACGGCGCCTCTCAATGCATCATGGCTTCACCAAGATCTTTTGGATCGGACAATGTCGTCGACTCGCCGGCACCTCACACCGGAGTGTCGTCATGGGACAACTGACCAGGTACGTTCGCCGGTATCCCTTGACACCCGCTCTTAGTGCAGCCGCACGGCATCATCTTGTCTTGTGCACCTGCAAACATGCCGTCCGGAGACACGATCGTGCTTCGCCAAACGTTAATTATTACCTCCGGCCCAGGAATTATTACCTAAAAAAGAGGGATGGCGGGATAGAGTAATGGCTATAATTTCTAGTTCTTTGTTTCATGAGGAATTAATGGGTTCCGGTCTAGACACCGAGTTGTTCCACGCTATCTGCCAGAGGAGCTGGATCAAATGACAATGATCGCCGACAGGCACATAATATGTCTTGTCCTGTCATTTTTGCTGGATCATATGACACAGTACTCCCAACTAGGGTGGTCTGAATAGGAAAAAGGTCAGTACACAACACTGAAGTGGCACCTCCTTTAGAACCAGACCATCGCATAGGAAGGTTTAGGGATTTAGTGCGAATCCCCCCTTTCGTGCCGTCGACCCAAGTCCAACTAGGAGTAGGCCTATCTCTAGGTTTCCCATCATCCTATGACCTACTCCAAGACAAACAAGAACTAAAAGTAACACGGGATGGCCCCAAGAAGAAACGTTAGGGCTAGACGACAAGGGGCCCACCAAAGAGTTCATGAATTTAAAAAATGTTCATGATTTCCAAAATTAATTTTGAAATGAAAAACTATTCACCAATTCGTTGAATGTTTCATGAATTGAATACTTATCATGAATACAAAAAATGTTCACAAAATCAGAAAATGTTTGCTATTTCTTAAATAAATCCAAATTTAAAAACAGATCGTATACTAAAAATTGTTCACGAAATAAAACAACTTTCATTCATTAAAAAATATTCACAAATTCAAAAAAATTCATGGTTTTTACAAAAAATTTTCATATCCAAAATATGCTCATGAATTCAGAAAACAGTTTGCAAAGTCAAAAAATTGCTTACTGAAAAAATATTTTGGGATTTGAAAAATGTACGTGAATTTGAAAAATGCCCATGAATTAAAGATATATTATCAAATTGAAGATACCTTAATCATTTCCGAAAATATTTCGAATTTAAAGAATTTTCTTGAACTCAGAAAATGTTTGAGAACTCGAAAAATATTCTTGAATTTAAAAGTGGAGAAAAAATATAAATAAAAGGAAAAAAAGAAACACAAAAAATAAAATAGGAAAGTCGGTATGGGAGAACTTTCCCAAAACGGATGAGGAGCATCTAATTGGACGGGCCAAGGATGTAACACATTTCTTCTCGCTCGACCACGTCACGGCTATTTGTCACATTTGGCGCGTGGCTCGTTCCTTTTCAGCAGCCCGGCCCGTTAACACAGTTATGGGAACGTTCCTTTTCAGTGGCCCACCCTGAGCCGCAATAGGCCAAACAAAGGGCTGCCCGTAATCAAGCGTGGTAGCTCCTAATCGGCGATCTAAGCATCGTTTGCCGATACTGGTTCTCACGCGCGCACGATCATGGTTCGACCCCTGTAGAAGATTGCTCGATCATGGTTCTGCTTGCTCGCTCGCATTCGACCGGTAGAGGATAAATAGTAGACCGGTCAACCGTTGATTTCTGAAGAAGAACAAAAAACATTACGCAAACAATAAAAAAGTTCATGAATTTAAAAATGTTCACGGATTTTATACATAGATCAGATAACTTCAAAAAAGATCACAAATTTTCCAAAAAATCAATGATTTCGAATAGAGTTTAGTGAATTTGAAAAAATCACAATAAATAAAAAACTTATCAGCAAATTTGAAAAAAAGTTCAAACATTTTGAAAAAAGCTAAGTTTTTTAAAAAGATCATCGATCTGAAAACATTTGGTCAAATTGAAAATAGAGGTTCATTGGATTTCAAAATTTGCATTGAAATTGAAAAAAATTCTACGATTTTGGAAAAAAGTTCAATGAATTTTGATAAAGTTCATTGAATTTGTAAAAAGTTCATTCAATTTGAAAACAAATAATAGATTGTACAAAAATAGTTCATCGAATTTCAAGAAAGTTATTCAAATTTGCAAAATTTCATCCAATTTGAAAAAGATCATTGATTTAAAAAATCACAAATTTATAAAAAAATCGTGCATTTTGATAGAAAGAAAAAACAATAATAAATTAATAAATTAGTGAAAAGGGAAAAAAGATTCAAGAAAAGAAATTGAAAAAGAAAGAATAATCCAAAAAATGATCCAGAAAAAAACCACAATGACAAGAGAAACAAAACCCGGTTGGAAGCTTCCCAAAATCAGGGTTTCACAAACCTGGGAAAGGATAAATATAAAAATGTAGTATCTAGGCACTAGTGTTGCGGTTAGAACGTATCGATCTTGATTTCGAATCCATCGCGTGCAGCTTTTTTTATTTAAAAACAAAAAGAAAAGGTAATAGGCTGGCCCAGCTCGTAGAGCGGGTTTGCCCTCATTTGTGACTTTGTCGAGAGCATTTAATCAGCGAGTACTCCTTGGGGTGCCCCCCAATGTCATTTTTGGTGTGCTGGGAGCGCGCCGCTTCGCAAGTTCTCACCAGTTGCCACGTGCCACTTGCTGGGTGCTCCCTCCAGATTTTTTTTCTGTATGCACTGTCAGCTTTTAGACTTTTTTACGGTTTTCCCCTGATTTTCCTTAGGTTTTGGATATAAAAAGTTATGGAATCTTTTTTGTGCGAAAAAACATGTTTTTTTTTCTCGGAGGGGCAGAAATTTACTTCTCGTGGAGGCACGAGTCTGCTTCTGTGAGAAGTAGAATCGCGTCTCTTGGGAAAAAGGAAAAACACGTGTTTTTTTCCTTCCGCGAGAGGCGCAGATTTACTACTCGTGGAGGCACGGATTTGCGTATGCAAGATGCACAATTGTGCCTCTTCTAAAAGTGAAAAAAACGTGCGCCCAATTCGTGTTTTTTATCTGGTTTTTACATGCAAAATGTTCGCGCAAACCTATCAAATGGGATCTAGTTTTGAAGATCTTGACGCGAGGAATCCAACGGTGTAAATGTTTCGAGATTTGGATGCACGTCTTAAAAGATAAAACATTTTGAATAAACGGATCTATAAAAAAAACCTCCAGGTTGCGAAAAGTGACGCACATGCAAGGCACTATTTGTCGCTACCTGGGGTGGGAGTGACCTTTGCGAAGAATATTCCTCAATTAGTGATTTCGGACTTTGTCTCGCCTACTACCCCTCGTAAATGAGCCAGCCCACATATTGTTTATTCCTTGATTCTTTTATTCTTTCTTTACTTTTATTTATATTTCTGAACTAAAAAGACATTCAGGAAATTCCAAAACGTCAATATAGTCCAACATTTCAAAAATGGAACAATTGTTAAATAAATATATTACAAAACTTAAATTTCTTTAAATTTTCGAGGAAACTATGATTTTATAAAATGTTAACCGCGTGTATGATATTTGTTACTGTAGTTTAAAACAATGTTGATAGCATTCTAAATACTTTGACAAAAAAATGGTTCACGAATTACTAGTCGTGGCTTTATAAAAAAAATTAATCATGTACTTAAAAAATGATGAACAGGTATAAATTTTTTCCTAGTGTATGCACCAAAATTTGTAAAGTGTATGAAAAAAGTAAAAATTAGAAATTATATTTAAGAATAAATTATTAATTATTTATAAAATATGTTAAGCATATATTAATAATGTCGCTAATGTAGACGAATAATGTTGTGATGTATACGAAGAATGCATAAATGAAAACAAATAGGCACCAAAACATATGTTTCAAAAAATGTGAATATGGCAAACCAACCTTTGGTTGGATGGTTAGGAGGACAATGGCATCCGAGCCCATCACGGTTCAAATCCTGGTGCTCGCATTTATTTTTGATTTATTTCAGGATTTCTAGCGATGTGCACTCAATGGAGGAGACGTTCCGTCGACTACGAGGCGTCTAAGGTGACTTTGTAAAATCTTAAGATGATATGTCAGCTCAATTTCTCGGAGGTGCTCATAGGGGTAGGGTGTACGTGTATACATTCATATGGGTGAGTGTATGCGCGTATATATGAGTCGAAGAAAACCGCCATTGCGTTGACGATTGTGGTTCGCCTGTCCGTATCCAAACAAAATGTAAGCACATACTACCTCTATTTCTAAATATATGACGTTTTCGCAGTTCAATCCATGAACTATGAACCAAACTATGGCAACAACACTGATGTATGCACACATAATACTTACCAACAATCAAATGTAAGCTTATTGGTTGAAAACTACCCGGCCTTTCACGGCTACTCCATCCATTCCAAAATACTTGAAGTTTCACATTTTTCCTAACTCAATTTTTTTAAATTTGATCATGTACATAGGAAAAATTTAAGCATCCGCAACATGAAATATATATAGTATGAAAATAAATTTTATCATTAATCTAATAAAACTAATTTGGAGTCGGAGATGTTGGTATATTTTTCAATAGCCTCATTCAAAGTTAAGTTGCTTGACATAGGACAAATCTAGAATTTTGATATTTCGAAACGGAGGGAGTGTCATATTATATATTTATATGTTCCCAGGTTTGAGGTACTCCTACTACTCCTAGTTCAAAATACATGTTGTAAAAGACATGGAAATTTCCGACATTGATAGAACAGGTATCTTTATCACTAAGGTCACCAAATATCAACCTAGATTTAAAAAATATGTCAGCACAAAGAACTATTTTTTAGGGGGAGCATAAAGAACTTTTATACAGAGGCAAAGCGTATCCAAAAAAAAAGAGGGCCCATATTTATTTTGTTTTGACTCAAGGGAGGGCCCATTCACTAGCTCAATAGTTAGAACATGCCGATGAAGCCTTATGTGTCGAGTGGGCCAAGAAATATAATGTTTTGATGCAATAAATGCCCGAAATCACTAGTTAAGGAGTACTCCTTGCGAAGATCACTCAGACTTTCCCAGGTTGCGACAAGTGGCACGCTGCATGTGTGCCACTTGTCACAACCTGGGAGATTTTCCTTTTTTCGTAGATCCGTTTATTCAAAACGTTTTATCTCTTAAACCCTGCATCCAAATCTCGAACCGCTTTCGCCGTTGGTTTCCTCGCATCGAGATCTTCAAAACTAGATCCCATGTTGATAGGTTTTGACGAACTTTTTTTCACGAAAAAAACCGGATGAAAAAAACCGGACGAAAAAATCGAACCGGGAGCACGGGTTTTTTCCCTTTCCGAAAGAGGCACGCCCGTGCCTCTAACGGAATCACAACCATGCCTCTCGCGGAAGCAAAACCGTGACTCTCGCGAAAGGAAAAAAAGAGAAAACGTGTTTTTTTTTCGTTTTCGAGGAGGCACGGCCGTGACTCTCGCGAAAGCACAACCATGCCTCTCGCGGAAGCAAAACCGTGACTCTCACGAAAGCACAACCGTGCCTCTCGCGAAAGCAAAACCGTGACTCTCGCGAAAAAAAAACCCAGTAAACGAGTTTTTTTCCGTTTCCGAGAGGCACGGCCGTGACTCTCGCGAAAGCACAACCGTGCCTCTCGCGGAAGCAAAATCGTGACTCTCGCAAAAGGAAAAAAACAGAAAATGCGTTTTTTTCATTTCCAAGAGGCACGGTTGTGGCTCTCGTGACGGTAAAACCGTGCCTCTCACGGAAGCAAAACCGTGACTCTCACGAAAGGAAAAAAAACAAGAAAATGCGTTTTTTTGCGCAATTTGTTTTTCAAACATTTTTTTGGTCGAAAAGCTAGGGAAGACCGGTGAAAAACCAAACGTAAAAAAAACAAAAAAACCGTTTAAAAAGCCGAAAACGCGTGTGGAAAAATTAGAAAAACAAAATCTGGAGGGAGCGCCCAGAGCGCGACACATGGCGAATGGCTGAGAGCGCGCCAAGTGGCGCTGATCGTTGCGAGGCTCCCGAAGGAGCGCTCGTTAATTAGTTGCTCCCATAAATGCCTTGCCAACATTGGATTTATCTTGGGAAGACCGAGCCACCGCCCGGTATGGTCCCCAAAACCCTTCTGGCCACAAAAAATTACGTGATGAAAGAGAGAGGCAAAACCTCTCACACCATCACTAAGGGACAATATTGGATGACTTAGATTTTGTATTACATCAAGCCTTGAGAGTAAACTATAATCATGGCAGTAAGAGCTGAACCAGGTTTTCTTGTTATGCATGGCAATCCCTACTCCCCCCTGCGAAAGGCTTATCTTTCAATTTTATGTTGAGTGACATCTCTTTAGAAACTCAATTCTGTTGTGTATGCATTGCATGCTGGAGAAAGATCTATGAAATTATAAATTGTTAAGATATGTGATCGTGCTAATTTATCATGTTTGACATTATCTATAAGATAAAATGTAAGAAGCATAAGCAATTGCTGAAACTTCAATCCTCGTTGTGTCTGGTTGCAGTTTGATAGTTCTAGAATTGCATTCATGATTCCTGGCCAATTTCTTCAAGATTAAGGACTAGTTAAACATGAGATGTTTTCTAATGAAAGCTCTGACATGGACTGTTCTTCAGTATTGAAAAGATTACAATTGTTACACCACTAAGAGTCTGGCTTGATAAATTCAAAACCTCTTTAACTATAGAAATACCAATGATCTGTAAAGATCTCATGACTTGCAAGTCATTCCTCAATCCTACACAAAATCATCGGCGAGGGGAGCAGGCTATGCGCTAAGCCAAGTGCAAGATATATGCATGCACTTCAGCGGCACCTCC
The DNA here is from genome assembly GCF_018294505.1 of Triticum aestivum. NCBI lineage: Eukaryota > Viridiplantae > Streptophyta > Magnoliopsida > Poales > Poaceae > Triticum > Triticum aestivum. The sequence goes on from NC_057799.1 coordinate 655,774,038, forward strand.
AGGAACCAGGCTTATCTTTGCGGCATCCAATCATGACTTTGAGGCTCAATTAGTGAGAGAGAATGTTTTTGCACTTCGATGTGATGACATAATTCCTCTCTGTATTTATATATTGAACAAATATTTAAAGGAAGCCTCCAATAGTAAATTTGAGATTCCTCTTTAATTTTACAAGATATGCTGTCAATAGCTACAGAAGCAACATCGTCTTTTAATATTTAGAATACGGACGTATTGTTGTAACCTTGTTGTGTATAAAGTGTATTCATGTATTTTTTTTTCCAATTATTGATAACATCTAGAAAAATTATATTTTGAGAATAAGAATATTTTCCTTATACTGTGACTCTGTTTATGAGGGCGAAAACATTTATTGAGATGGTGCAAGGACGAAAAGATGGATATAAAATCGAGGGTCTTGGAGAAAAATGCTGAGAATGTATGAGGACCCATTAGCTTGAACTGTAAGTATGTATAGTATAATGGTCATATATGTATTGCTAGATTAAATGGTAGTAGATACTACCTAGAAACGGTTTTATACTGTATGTTATTAGCCTAAATTGTAACTATATATGAAGTGAATTAGCTACTAGAAATGCACACTTGCACAGTTGCATGTGGCAGGCAACTTGAAATGCTTAGAAGTTATTTTCCACCATGTGAGATTCCATATCTACTCTAATAATTAACCCAACCAAACATCAATTGATTAGCATACATGCATATCTAATTAATGAGTTTGACTCTATGATAAAGTATGTTATCTTGTACATATTGATTAGTATACATGTACCAGCTACCTCCTTTCTTTAGTGGCTAGCTAGCTTATCTTCTTCCTCCCGATCGATTGCATCGGCATGGCGTCCCTAGGCTTCTAAAGATCCAGATCTGAAAAGGAAGAAAAATATCATACTGGGGGAGAGGGGGAGAGAGAGAGAGAGATGGTGGAGGTGGTGCTGGTGGTGGTGGAGGTGCCGCTGTTGGTTCGTCTGCTCCGTGTGCGCCGGCGTCCAGCCGTGAAGCACCCGAACCTGGCGGTGGTGGGGTGCTGCGTTGAGGGCGAGGGGGCGACCACTCCACCAGCGATCCCAGCCACCAAGTACAAGCAAGCTCACCTGGGGCCTGGGCGAGGGGGCGACCAGGACCACTCCACCAGCTATCATCCCAGCCTCCAAGTCCAAGCAGGGCCTGGCCGAGGAGATGGATGGATGGTTCACCGGGACATCACCATCACGTACGTCCTCCTCGACAGCGCCAAGACTTGGGCTCTTCTCGGTCGTCCTCCTCGACCACGCTGGGCACCACGCGCCGGCCGGCCGGAGTAGTCGCTGACCAGGTACGTACGCTCGCCCGCCCTTGGTGCAGCCGCTCGGCATCATCATGTCTTGTGCGCCTGCAAACATGCCGTCCGCTTCCCGCCTCACCGTGCTTCGCCCACCCACACGCGCGGCATCGATCTTGCTAGCTTGTACCACCGGCCGAGGGATTAGCTAAAAAACGGGTTCTGCTCTAGACTCCCACGTTGGTCTTCTTCTTACAGGAAAGGAGGAATGCAAAGTCAGTATGCTTGCTTCACTGCTTGGCCAAACGAGTTTTCCCAGCGAATTTCTTTCTGTAGACGCGCCAATCAAGCTGCGCCAACTCATCAAGTATCCATACCCCCGGCGTGTATTTCATTATTTTACTGGGTTTGTAGTGCTTGTATTTCTTGAATAATTTAAACTCGTACAAAATAAATTATATCATTTCATTCGTATTCGAAAGAAGTTTACAATGGTATAATTTTTGCTCCCGCCGCAGTTGCCCACATTATTGCTTAAATTTATGGTCAAATTTAAATCTCAAAAAGCGCGGGCACACTATATTATGGAATGGAGGGAGTATGAAATACATCAATGAATTAATATCTCACAAGAAAATATAGAATGCTAGCTTTCAATAGGTGGAGTGGTGTGCAAGTATGCATGATCTAGACAGAAAGCTAGGCAGGACACAATCGGGTATAGTGAGATGGTGTTCTCCATAGAGGTGTTATTTTATTATACAGTATATTTATTTACATACAACAAATAATACATATTTCATTTATTTTTTGTCCAATGTAATGTAAAGATTTCAACTATTTTAGAAGACGGTCCCAATTATTTTGGAATAAGCATTTTAACTAAGCCACGAAAATAATTATAGTAGTTCTATTACAAGTGCTTCGCTTATTTCATACAGAGAAGCAAGTGGGCCAAGAAGAGATAAATGAAACTGCTTGACTAGTCAGCCAAGGCGCACAAAATAGACTATAGACATCTTGTTGGGCCAGCACGACTACCCACCGACATGCACAACAACATCATCCCATTCATTTCATTCCACACACGAGTGAATGGAGCAGATGCTAAAAAAACCGAGTGAATGGAGCATCGCGCGGCTCTCGTCCACAACATGCACACGGATTCATTGCACCTAGAATTCCACCACAAGCTACGATGTGCTTCAGCGGATGAACAATCCATCTTATTAATGAACATACAAAGTAATTTTACACTACACACACAAAGTTGGTAAAGTTTTTTTCCACGAGGACCCAAAGCCATATCACTAGAACAACATAGCATTCCCACACACACAAAAAAACATACATTCGAGTTTGACACACTGTTGAGCCCCCCTTTAACAAAAATAAAAGCAAATACAATTACACATGGCTAAAGGACCACAATCCAACTTATCCACGGTACAATGCTTCGTGGGAGCATATACAAAGAGTCAAAATGGATTCGGCTTCTGGATTTTTCTTTTACTTCTCTAATGTTCTTGTCGGCCGGCAACGGTTACCACATGTAGTCGTTGATGAGCTGCGTACAGGAGTCATCCTTATCTAGTTCAATGTTGGGGCAGCAAATGTCGTCAGGCACAAGCTGCATCCAGGAAAAATCCACATCCGTGTAAACACCTGCTGACATGGGATCGGTCTCTTCGTTGTGTGGGACGGCGCCGCCGAACACGGGATGTATCCCTTCCATGTCCGGGATGAAGCTATCTGACATAGGATGGATCCCTTCCATGTCCCTGACGACGCTATCTGACATTGGATCGGTCTCTTCGTTGTGTGGGACGGCGCCGCCGAACATGGGATGTACCCCTGCCATGTCCGCAAAGATGTCGCCTGGCATGGGATAGATCCCTTCCATGTCCCCGACGATGTTACCTGACACAGGATTGATCCCTTCCTTGTCCGTGTTGGCGTTGTGGAACACGGGGTGGATTGCTTCCTTGCTGGCATTGGCACCGCCGGACATCGGCTGGAACCCTTCGTTGTCCATGTCGGCGTTGTTGGCCACCAAATGCATCCCTTCCTCATCCATGTCGACGCCACTGAGCAGGTCTGGTGATTGGGTCATGGTGTTCTTGTTGAAGATCCGACATAGCACGTAGGTGTCCTAACCAGATCAGATCAACCATTCAGGTGTAGGTGAGTTCTGGAGGTCAATTACAATTTTACTATGAAAAAAGAGTAAGAAAGAAAGATACATGGATACGGTGATCGGGATGGAGGCGGTACTCGTGCATGACCCAGTTGGTCCGTGTGCCCCTAGGTGCTTTGCCGATATGAAACACAAGCGTCTTCTTCATGCCGACTACGATGCCGTTGTGGATGACTGGACGGTCCTTCCCCGTAGACTTCCAAAACCCTTTTAGCGTCGCCCGCTCCATGCGAAGGCCGGTTGGGTACTTTCGAACCCTCGGCGCAAAAAAGTACCACTCAACTTTAGCCCCTGGGTCGCCTGTGCTCGGTGAGAATGATTTGTCTGTGCGCGTATGCAGTTGAAAGGACACGAAACATAAGTCAGTTGACATATACTACTTGACTTATCGAAACAGGTGACCACCGGAGAGAGTAGAATTATACTACGTACCTGGTAGTTGGTCCGGCTCGAACCTGTAGACGTCCACCACCGGGATGAAGTCGAGGTCGATGGGGAGGCCGAGGAGCTTGCGCTTGAGGAACCAATTCACCAGCTCATGGTCCGTGGGGTGGAACCGATACCCCGGGGGTAGAGCAAAGGCGCGCTCCATCTCCGCCGTGGCCGCCGGAACTGTCACGCACGCCATGGCTGCCTGTCTCCTCGGGCGATCGATCCGTACGCCGGTCGGCCTTGTGACGACTGACTGCGAGAAGGAAATTTGTGATGGAATGGAAATGGTAATGGCTCTGTAGTGTGTAGTTGCAGTTGCACACACAGAGAGATGGATATATATATATATATACAGCTGACTGACAAAGGTACAACTCGGCCGCTTATCGAGGAGATGCTCATGCCAAGCAACGCCCAAGAATCATACCACCCACTCATGATTTTTATGTCTACGTGTTCGCCAACGAAGGTGTGGTTGTGGCTTCCGTCGTGACCTAGCGCAGCCATCCGATCACAAATTGGAAGGCTGGATGTAGCTCCGGTGCTGCTCGTAACGACACCGTCGATGTCTTCCCAGATCCAGCTAGGCAGCCACGTTCTAAACCTCTGCTTGCTTGCAGGACCTGTGTAGCGACCAACGGAAGCTTCTGGAGCATGTGTATATTTAACTCCGGTACTTCTCTTTTAATTACCGGAATCAAGCTTTGGTTCGACAGCACACCATATAATTCACGGAATAACTGTCCATCTCCCTCCGTTCCTAAATATTTGTCTTTCTAGAAATTTTAACAAGTGACTACATACGAAACAAAATGAGTAAATCTACAATCTAAAATATACCGACTCTCTGTATAAGATAAATATTTTGGAACGGAGGGAGTATTATACATATATCAAAATGGCAATTTAAACCTTATTAGGCACTGGCGGGCGTCGGCATGACCATCCTGGGCCGTGCCCCCACCCCCTCAGTGAGAAATTATGCATAGTGCCGCTGCTAATCTCTCTTCTAATCCCCCGGCTTCGCTAATCTCAGTGGCTATATCTTATATGTGATCTCGTTTGCCTACCCCCCCCCCCCCCCCCCCTTTATTTTTCTTCACGCTCCGGCACTGCTATTAGGGACAATGTATCCAGTAAAGATGTCGGTTTGGTGAAAATCTGAAGACCAAGGGTAAGGGTCACCCGATAAAGAACGAAGGGCAGAGCCGAAACATGAGATATGCCACTTAACTCACTTTTACACATAACCCCTCATTAATTCCTACTATTAGAGAAATCCTAACGTCCCTTTGGCTTTTCCTTTTCAAACGATTCCTCATCAATCTTGGCGAGGCCATGGAACCATCACTGTCTCATGCACGTGCATACACACGAAACATAAGTCAATTGACATATACTACTTCACTTGGAAAAGAAAAATCAACTTAATCTCTACTAGCAAAAAGAAAATGGAAATCAAGTCCGTGTGCATAGTGCAGTGATTTTCTGTACGGAACAGGTGTAAATTGGGCTAATTCGAGATCGGTTGGTCCACTCCAAGCAGCGAATGCAAAAATGGCTAAAAAAATCAAAAAACAATGGCTCCTCAGGTTTGATTTGAAATTTATCACCCATAATGGACAACAAATATGAACACGATCCATATACAATGAAGCAACGAAAATGGATCCTTGCTGCACTGATATCCCTCCCATCCCATGACGAGAATCACACACATGCACACAAAGAGATGCACGTGCGAACACACGAAACATAAGTCAATTGACATATACCACTTCACTTGGAAAAGAAAAAGCAACTTAATCTATACTAGCAAAAAGAAATTGGAAATCAATTCCATGTGCAGAGTAGAGTGTTTTTCTGTACGCAACAGGTGTAAATTCGACTAATTCGAGAACGATTGGTATACAGCAAGCAGCGAATGCAAAAATGGCTAAATAAAATGCCCCCTCTGTTTTGATTCGAAATTTGCCACCCAATGGCCACAAATATTAACACGATCTATATGCAACGAAGCAACGGAAATGGATCCGAGCTGAGCTGCTACCCCTCCCATCCCATGACGAGAATCAGAGAGAGAGAGAAGGGGGGGGGGGGGGGGGTCATACCTGATCCAAATGGCGCTGTAACGAGTCGGAGAAGTTGATATGGTTGTGTAGAGCCGCTGGGGGGCTTTTATAGGCTAAGCTACTCGATCCCGGTCGTTGATTTGCTAACAACAAATCCAGCCGTTGATTCGCTATGCGGGTTGGTTGACGCGAGAGAAAAGAAGCGGAAACGCCCAAGTGGCATCGGACTCGTTCTCCAGCTCTTTTCTTCCTCGTCGAATTGGCCCACTGTCAGTGTCAGGCCGCGGCGGCGGTGGTGTTTCCTGCACATGCACATGCAGACGCATCGCAACCCGTCGGCACTGGGCCTCATGCATCGTGATCTCCGCAGATTTGTGTGAGGACTTCTGACGTGGACGACCGAGCCTTCGGTACGCGGACCGTCAGGATTCGTCTACTTGAGACGGACGGGCTTGGATCCAGCCATCTGTATAGCAACGACGTGAGGACTTGAGATTAATTAGTAATCTCCGCGCGCAGATAGACGGACCGGCGGCAGTTGGCTATTGCCAAGGGCGCGCACCCGCTTGTGTGTGTGTGTGGCAACCTGCTTGGGACCTGTTACCAGGATGTGTGTGCCGACCCAACGGAACCTTCTGGAGTATGTGTGTGTACTGTATGTTTAGGGAAGCAAGTCAACAGGTAATAGTATTGCCGGCATGATAATTTCGGTACTTCTCTGATTCATTACCCGGAATCAAGCTTTGCTACAACGCACACCATAAAATATCTATTGATGTACTATTATACTCTCTCCGTCTCAAAATAAATGTCTCCGGTTCTTTTCTTCCTCGTCGATTTGGCCCACTGTGCCCGGCGGCGGCGGCGGTGGCGTGCCGTGCACGTGCACATGCAGATGCATCGCAAGTTCGCAACCCGGCCAAGCGGTGCGAGGATTTGGACACGCGTACCACATCCACCGGTTTCCAAACGACGACCAGAAACATGGGCCAGATAAATTAACTACCGTCGAGCCGTTCATTCGCTATCAACTTTTTTTAACGTTATATACTCCCTCCGTCCGAAAATACTTGTCGCCAAAATGAATAAAAGGGATGTATCTACACATATTTTAGTTGTAGATACATCTTTTTTTATCCATTTTGATGACAAGTATTTTTGGACGGAGGGAGTATTATATTGTACTACTATCTTTTACATACTACTTCCTCCGTTTTATAATAAGAGATTTTTTATATTACACTAGTGTAAAAAATATTTTTATTAAAGCACGGGTGGAGTAGTTATTATTTTTAATTAACACATCACAATTGCAGATGCTTACAAACACGTACATGCACTCACTTCTATGAACCCATGCACACACTCGATACCTATGAGTACCTCCAAGATACTGAACCATCACAACATCTTGTGATTGACAAAGTCACCATAGGCGCCAACTGAACGAATATCTCCGAAAAGTCTAAAATAAATTCAAGAAAATGCGAGCATCAGTGCCATGTTTAGGATTAGAACTCTGATGGGCTAGGATACCACTGTCCTCCTAACCATCCATCTACTGGTTGGTTCGCTTTACGTAGTAATTATTATTAAGCCATGTTATATACTAATACCAATAGTGTTTATCTCGTCCGTAAAATTCAGACAACTCTCATAGAATATAACAATCCGCATGTGATGCCTGTTGGAAATATGCCCTAGAGGCAATAATAAAATGGTTATTATTATATTTCCTTGTTCATGATAATTGTATATTGTTCATGCTATAATTGTATTGACCGGAAATCGTAATACATGTGTGAATACATAGACCACAACATGTCCCTAGTGAGCCTCTAGTTGACTAGCTCGTTGATCAACAGATGGTCATGGTTTCCTGACTATGGACATTGCATGTCATTGATAACGGGATCACATCATTAGGAGAATGATGTGATGGACAAGACCCAATCCTAAGCATAGCACAATATTGTGTAGTTCGTTTGCTAAAGCTTTTCTAATGTCAAGTATCATTTCCTTAGACCATGAGATTGTGTAACTCCCGTATACCGTAGGAATGCTTTGGGTGTACCAAACGTCACAACGTAACTGGGTGGCTATAAAGGTGCATTACAGGTATCTCCGAAAGTGTCTGTTGGGTTGGCACGAATCGAGACTGCGATTTGTCACTCCGTATGACGGAGAGGTATCTCTGGGCCCACTCGGTAATGCATCATCATAATGAGCTCAATGTGACTAAGTAGTTAGTCACGGGATCATGCATTACGGAACGAGTAAAGTGACTTGCCGGTAACGAGATTGAACGAGGTACTGAGATACCGACGATCGAATCTTGGGCAAGTAACGTACCGATTGACAAAGGGAATTGTATACGGGATTGCTTGAATCCTCGACATCGTGGATCATCCGATGAGATCATCGTGGAACATGTGGGGGCCAACATGGGTATCCAGATCCCGCTGTTGGTTATTGGCCGAAGAGCTGTCTTGGTCATGTCTGCATGATTCCCGAACCCGTAGGGTCTACACACTTAAGGTTCGGTGACGCAAGAGTTGTTATGGGAAATAGTATGTGGTTACCGAATATTGTTCGGAGTCCCGGATGAGATCCCGGACGTCACGAGGAGTTCCGAAATGGTCCGGAGGTGAAGATTTATATATGGGAAGTCATCATACGGTCACCGGAAGTATTCGGGGGTTTGCCGGTATTGTACCGGGACCACCGAAGGGGTTCCGGGGGTCCACCGGGAGGGTCCACCTGCCCCGGAGGGCCCTATGGGCTGTATGTGGAAGGGAACCAGCCCCTAAGTGGGCTGGGCGCCATCCCCCCTAGGGCCCATGCGCCTAGGGTTTGGGGGAAACCCTAAAGGGGGCGCCCCCCTTGGCTTGGGGGGCCAGCCCCCTCCCCTTGGCCCCCCCCCCCCTCTAGATCTCATCTAGAGGGGCCGGCCCCCTTCCCCCTTTGCCCTATAAATAGAGGGAAGGAGGGAGGGCAGCAACACCTCATCCAAGGCGCAGCCCTCCCCCTCTCCAACACCCCCTCCTCCTCCGTTGAGCTTGGCAAAGCCCTGCCGGAGAACTGCAAGCTCCACCACCACGCCGTCGTGCTGCCAGAGTTCTTCCCCAACTTCTCCTTCCCCATTGCTGGATCAAGAAGGAGGACGTCCCCTTGCTGCACGTGTGTTGAACGCGGAGGCGCCGTTGTTCGGCGCTTAGATCGGAATCAATCGTGATCTGAATCGCTGCGAGTACGACTCCTTCATCCGCGTTCCTGCAACGCTTCCGTGTCGCGATCTTCAATGTCGATGACTGTCAATGCCCCCGACATGTACAAATTGTACTGTTGGCACTCCTCCTCGACACATACGGGTACAGGCGACAGAGCTCTGGCATGTACGCCTCGTCGGCTTGCTCCCCTTCGAGGAGTTCGCTGGCCTCCCGGTCTACCCGCAGATCGCGTGGGGTGACCACCCATGGGTTGACGGGCATCTACCGCGGCATACCGTCGGGGAATTTGAGCCTGTGTTTGAGTCGTGGAGATAGACCAGCATAATGCCGTACTCCGGCGCCGCCTGCACCACTGATTGGAACGAGCCGATCCAAATCCTCTCCTGGGTTTCACAGTTGGTGATCTTCGCCACCCATCTACCCCAAGCCGGCTACCGCATGCCAAGGTATTTACTCTATGACACCGGCAGTTGTGGGATGTCGGGGAAGCGGGACGCACCATACTGCTGCGGGAAGAGGACGCTGCCATGACCACGGGCTCGGGACTGCTTGTGGTGGCATGGATTTGTGCTTCTGATCGGTAGCAGTGATCACACAAGTCTTCGATGGTATTATTTCACCCAAATTTATTGATTCGACACAAGCGGAGCCAAATAATATTTATAAGCCTTAGCAGTTGAGTTGTCAATTCAATAACACCTCAGAAGTTATTTCTCTGCAGAAAAGTATTAGTAGCACAATAGTATGATCGTTTGGTAGTAGCGGTAATGATAGCAGTAGTAACAGTAACAGTGGCAGTAGCAGTTTTATAGTATTTGGAACAGTAGCAACAATGTGAATGTAAAAGATATTAGATGTGTATAGGATAATGTCTCTATTGTATATTTGGAACAGTAGAAAAATATATTTGTATATGGAACAGTAGAAAAATTATTTGTATTACCATGAGTGAGAGCAACGTGAGAGCAACGCGAGGGAACGCGAGTGGAGACATGTATCAGATTTTGTGCTCTAGCTTTCTGCAGTCAGTCAATCTGCAACGCCAAATTGCATGAGTGTGGCAACTGAGGAGTGAGCAAAGCTCAGCAACATCACATAACGGCATGCCGCGGTTTGTACAAATTGACAAAGAGAAAGAAAATGTTAGTAACAATGGGAAAGAACAAAAAAATATGGACAAGGGGAGAATCATTTTTTAGGTCACACATGACACCATTAGTAGCAACTAGCAAAACGGCCCGTGTTGCAACGGGAGAAAAGAAATCTTCAATGGTCATGACCACATTTTGCCAAATCACCGAGATACACTATCACTCTCATTTTGGTGAAATCGTGAGCAATTTTTCAAAATCATGAACATTTTTTAAAGTCGTGAACAAATCCTAAATCGTGAACATTTTTCAAATTCGTGAACATTGTTACATACTTTTGAATATTTTCTAAAATCATGAGCGTTTTTTACTATTTGCAAACATTTTTTGAATTGTGAACATTTTGTAAAATATTTTTCTTGAACAGGCAAACATTTATAGAACCGACGAACAATTTTTGAAAATTGTTTGGTGGAAATTTTTTGTAAATTCACAAATATTTTCAATTCCCCGCTCAGTTTTTATTATGTTTCCCACGAGGACCCAAAGTGCAGCACCGGCCATGGTTGGCTCCACCGTGCGGGGAGATGGCTCTCCACGCCTTGCCTGCCTTGTGACGAACGACTGCTGTGCTTTGGGCTTGTGCCTATCTATGATACGTATTTGATTTCGGATCTGAATATTTTTGTGTCAATATGAACTTTTGTCTTGAATCTTTCGGATCTGAATACTCATATCACAATTAAGAAGATTTACATTAAAATTATGCCAAAGTATCACTCCACATCAAGAATTCTTTTTTTTATTATTTACCTACTCGAGGACGAGCAGGAATTAAGCTTGGGGATGTCTGATATGTCTCCAACGTATCTATAATTTTTGATTGCTCCATGCTACTTTATCTACTGTTTTGGAATATAATGGGCTTTATTTTCCAATTTTATATTATTTTTGGGACTAACTTATTAACCGGAGGCCCAGCCCAGAATTGCTATTTTTTGCCTATTTCAGTGTTTCGAAGAAACGGAATATCAAACGGAGTCCAAACGGAATAAAACCTTCGACAATGTGATTTTCTCACCGAACGTGATGCAGGAGACTTGGACCCTACTCCAAGAAGTGCCAGAGGCGGTCACGAGGGTGGAGGGCGCGCCCCCTACCTCGTGGGCCCTCTGTTGCTCCACCGACGTACTCCTTCCTCCTATATATACCTACGTATCCCCGAACGATCAGGACAAGGAGCCAAAAATCTAATTTCACCGCCGCAACCTTCTGTATCCACGAGATCCCATCTTGGGGCCTGTTCCGGAGCTCCGCCGGAGGGGGCATCCACCACGGAGGGCTTCTACATCAACACCATAGCCCCTCCGATGAAGTGTGAGTAGTTTACTTCAGACCTTCGGGTCCATAGCTAGTAGCTAGATGGCTTTTTTTCTCTTTTTGGATCTCAATACAATGTTCTCCCCCTCTCTTGTGGAGATCTATTCGATGTAATCTTCTTTTTGCGGTGTGTTTGTTGAGACCGATGAATTGTGGGTTTATGATCCAGTATTATTATGGAAAATATTTTCTTCTCTGAATTCTGTTATGTATGATTGAGTTATCTTTGCAAGTCTCTTCGAATTATCCTTTTTGGTTTGGCCAACTAGATTGGTAGTTCTTGCAATGGGAGAAGTGCTTAGCTTTGGGTTCAATCTTGCGGTGTCCTTACCCAGTGACAGAAAGGATTGCAAGGCACGTATTGTATTGTTGCCATCGAGGATAACAAGATGGGGTTTTTATCATATTGCATGAATTTATCCCTCTACATCATGTCATCTTGCTTAAGGCGTTACTCTGTTTTTAACTTAATACTCTAGATGCATGCTGGATAGCGTTCGATGAGTGGAGTAATAGTAGTAGATGCAGAATCGTTTCGATCTACTTGTTTCGGACGTGATGCCTATATACATGATCATACCTAGATATTCTCATAACTATGCTCAATTCTGTCAATTGCTCAACACTAATTTGTTCACGCACCGTAGAATATCTATGCTCTTGAGAGAAGCCACTAGTGAAACCTATGGCCCCCGGGTCTATTCTCATCATATCAATCTCTATCACTTTATTTACTTGCTTTGTTTTTACTTTGCCTTTTACTTTTTTTACTTTGCATCTATCTATCAAAAATACCAAAAATATTATTTATCATCTCTATCAGATCTCACCCTCGTAAGTGACCGTGAAGGGATTGACAACCCCTAAGCGTTGGTTGCGAGTAGCTATCGTTTTGTGTAGGTACGAGGGACTTGTGCGTGGTCTCCTACTGGATTGATACCTTGGTTCTCAAACACTGAAGAAAATACTTACGCTACTTTGCTGCATCATCTTCTCTTCTTCGGGGAAATCCAACGCAGTGCTCAAGAGGTAGCACTGCCCAGGAGATTCCTTGCCTACGCTCCACGGCTGCCTCGGGTGCGGGCGCGACATTGGTGGAGGCGCCAATCATTGGCCCCCAAGCACCTCCCTCGGCTGCTGCGCCAATCATTGGCCCTCAAGTTCACCCCTCGGCTGGGACCAGGACCAGGACGCACGAAGTTGGAAGGAGTCCGGTGAGTGATCGACAGCTGGCGGTTCTCGAAAGGAGACAAGACCAGAGCCAATCAGAGAACTCCTGGAGGATCCCGAGGCTGTCGGGACCCGTGCGGCGATGGTTAGTGGAGATGTGCCATCGGTTGTTGAACTGGATCACGGCAAGCTCGCTTCGGCTGACGAGGAGGGCCCACTGGACCAGCTGCCCCTGGACGATGGCCACGTGCTGGCCTCGCCTGATGGATATGCGCCACTCATCTGTGCTGATGGGATGAGGGATGACCACCGCGCACTCAGCGGCCATGCAGCCAATGGAAGTTGCATGCAGAGACTTGCATGATGGGAATCATGCATTGGCAATCATCGAGCACGTTCCTGCGGATGAGCTTGCCGCTACGACTGCTCGCCCCACGTTATGTGCTAGAGATGAGGAGCCGGAAGAGGAAAACACGGACGGTATGAATGCACAGGAGGTGCTGGCTTATAAGAAGCTCAAAAGATTTTGCTCCAACATCATCAAGAAGCTTGCCCCGCCGCTCCTCCGTGAAGTACAGGCGTCTCAGCTGTGGCCTGATGCTGAACCGTTCACCCCAAGACGCACGACTAGAGCGACCAAGAAGGCTTCGGCCACCAGGAAACCCGAGGAGAATCAGGTTGAGAATGTGTTGTTGCACGCATTGGGGCTGGTCCCAGAAGATCTTGTGGTGGATGACGGGATGGTGCATGAGCTGAAGGCGCTATTCGATTCGCCGCTCCATGAGCAACACGTTCGGGTCATTGCAGCCTTGTTTGGCAAGACCATCCCACCGAGAGATGAGATGGAGGCGAGCGGCGCTGTGGTCATTTGCGCGCAGTAGAGGCTGCGGCTTGGTGGGGAGTGGACTGTTTCCATGGATCTACACCCACAGGTGATTTGCTGGAATGTGAGGGGTCTCAACAATCCAGCCAAGAGGAAAGCTGTGAGAGAATTTCTAGGCTCGGTGAAAGTGAACTTAGTGTGCTTGCAAGAGACCAAGCTAGATGTTATTGACCAGTTCATTGTAATGCAATGTCTCTAGGACCATCTTTTGATGGTTTTGCGTACTTACCGGCCATAGAGACGCGAGGTGGTGTGCTCCTCGCTTGGGACAGCTCGGTGCTAACCCTTGACAATATTCAGTTCAATACTAATTTTGTCACGGGTCTAGTGCACTCAAAAGTGGCTGAGCCATGGTGGATTTCTACTGTCTACGGGCCACAGGGGGATGAGCTAAAAACGCAATTTCTGTAGGACTTGGCTATGAGGCACTCTATTTGCCAAGGTCCTTGGATGGTGATGGGTGACTTCAACATGATTCTCTGCGCTTCGGAGAAAAATAACACTAACCTCAACCGTGCAATGATGAAAAAATTCAGAAGCTTCGTGGATGATCATGCGTTGAAGGAGATGTACATGCACGGACGACGCTTCACTTGGTCGAATGAACGAGAGTCACCCACCCTGACCAAGATCGACGAGTGCTTATCTCGGTGGATTGGGAGCTCGAAAACGCGGAGTATCTTTTGCAGGCTCTATCCACCAATGTTTCCGATCACGCGCCGCTGCACCTTTCCACTAGTGTGGGCTTCTGCCCAAAGCATAGATTCAGATTTGAGCTGTTTTGGACAAAGCTTGTTGGATTCGAAGACGCAGTGAGGGAAGCCTGGACGTGTGACGATTGTGGATCCATACAAGCGACTAGATGCGTTGCTCAGGAATTGTGCGTGCTCATTACAGTCTTGGGGGCAAAGGAAAGTTGGCAATGTCAAACTGCTCATGAGGGTGGCGTCTTGGGTCATACAAAAGCTAGACGTGGCTCAGGAGGACATGCATTTGAGCGACCTCGAGAGCTGGTTGCGGCGCACCTTAAAGCAGTCCCTGCTAGGCATGGCGGCTCTGGAACGGACCATCGATCGACAACGGTCTAGACTTAAATGGATCAAGGAGGGAGATGCTAACACTAAAGAAGATCGAAGAATTTCAATGCACACATCAAGTGCGGAGAAGAGGTGATTACTGACCAAGCGGGGTTGGAAGAGGCCTTCTCGCAAGCTTACGAGCGTCTCCTGGGTACGGCTCAAGCGAGAGATTACGCACTCGACCTTCAGTACCTTGGCTTGGAGCCAGTGGAATTAGGGGAGCTGGAAGCAATGATCGCGGAAGAAGAGGTTTGGAAGGTTATCTCTGGACTCCCATCGGATCGAGCGCCTGGGCCTAATGGTTTCATCGGCGCATTCTATCAGCGTGCATGGTCGATCATTAAACATGATGTTATGGTGGTCTTCATGAAGCTATTTGTGGTGATGGTAGAGGTTTTGTGAAGCTTAACAAGGCTCATATCGTGCTTATCCCAAAGAAGCCCAATGCGGAGGAAATAGGAGATTTTAGGCCAATAAGCCTTATACACAGTGTCCCTAAACATTTCGCCAAAGTGCTGGCCAATCGCCTGAGAACGCGCATGCCGGAGGTGGTTGGAGCCAATCAGTCCGTGTTCATCCGAGGCAGGCACTTACACGATGATTTCCTACTGGTGCGTCAAGTTGCTCGCAGGTTGTATGCCCGTAGATCCCCTGCGGCCTTTCTCAAGATTGACATATCGAGAGCTTTCGATTCCCTGTCCTGGCCATTCTTGTTCGAGGTGTTGATGGCTAAAGGCTTTGGCAGGAGATGGATCAAATGGATTGTTGTGCTCCTACACTCAGCTAGCACCAAGGTGATTGTCAATGGCATCCCTGGAGACGGCATCTATCATGCTCAAGGATTACAACAAGGAGACCCCATCTCTCCAATGTTGTTTGTGATAGCAATGGATGTGCTCTCGGCTCTTGTCAAGAAGGCTATGGAGGAAGGTGTTCTTAGCATGTTCTCTGGAATCTCATCCATGCAGAGGCTCTCCATATACGCGGACGATGTGGCCATGTTCATTAGACCGACGGCACAGGACCTCAACTTTGTCAGGAGGGCGCTTGAGGTGTTTGGCATGGCCTCGGGGCTCAGGGTTAACTATCGCAAGACCTCAGCCATCCTGATCAGAGGTGACAGCAGCGACCGGGCTCAGGTGGAAGAGATACTTCACTGTGACCTGGCAGAGTTCCCTTGCCGCTACCTTGGTCTGCAGCTCGCCATCAAGTGCCTGACTAGAGCTTAGTGGCAGCCTATGCTGGACCAGGTCAAGCATTTTGTGCCGGCCTGGCAACGGGGCCTCATCCAGAGACCTGGCCGGCTCGTGCTTGTGCAAACTGTCATTGCGGCAAAGCCGGTTCACCACTTCATGATCACCGATGCTCCTGACTGGGTGTTTGAGGAAATCGACAAATGGATGAGATCATTTTTTTGGGCTGGGAAAGACAAGGTCAATGGAGGACAATGCCTTGTGGCGTGGGACACGATCTGCAGACCCAAATGCTATGGTGGATTGGGAGTAAAGAACATGAGGCTATAGGAATTGGCACTCAGAGTGCGTTGGGAGTGGCTCAAGAGGACTGAACCACAAAGGCCATGGCAAGGGCTGCAAATGGTCGACGACCCGGAGGCGAGGGCAATTTTTGATAGCCTTGTTGGCATAAAAGTTGGATCGGGCACTAAGGTGCTTTTCTGGAGAGATCGATGGCTGCACGGTTTCGCGGTTGCTGACATCGCACCTTTGATCCTGGGCTCGGTCACGCCAAGAATCATCAACAGCAGGACGGTCCAGCAAGCCCTTGAAGACAACAGATGGTTGCTGGATGTTCAGGAGAACCCATCGTTTATGGCACAGATACAACTCATGCACCTTTGTCATGCGATTGCCACCGTAGAGAGAAATCCCGAGGAACCGGTCATCTTCACTTGGCCATGCGCTGCATCGGGCAAGTACTCCGCAAGATCGGTGTATGACAGACTCTGCATGGGGCTTGAGACGTTCCAAGCTGCCAAATGCCTCTGGAGAAGCTGGGCAACGCTGAAATGCAAAAATTTTATGTGGCTAGCGGTGCAATATAGAATCTGGACGTCCGACAGAAGAGCTAGGCATGGCTTGCAAGACCGGCCCTCGGCTTGCTTCGCCTGCCTTCAAGACGAAGACAACGTGAACCACATCTTTGCCCACTGTGTCTATGCGAAGGAGGTTTGGCACCACATATGGGATCTCCTGAGAATCAACGTGCAAGCGCCCTCACCTACGGACACCTTATCCGATTGGTGTCTTAGGGAAAGGAAGAGCTTCCATGGGCGGGATAGAAGAGGTTTCGACACTTTGGTTACGGCCGCCACTTGGTCCATTTGGAAACAGAGGAATGCTCGGGTGTTCAACCGCCTTGATCAACAAGTGACTCCTAGTGTATTGGCCGACAAGGTGCTCGCGGAGGTAGAAGAATGGAGACTCGCAGGTGTCGGTGTGGGAGGGTTACAACGCTTCGTGAGAAGTTAGCTCTAGGTCCTTAGGTGTTGGTGTGTGTCTCATGTTGGGCCTTGTGTTCGCACTATGCCTAACTTCTTGTACATACATTCTATCTTCTGGAAAAAAAATTCCATTATCTAGGATCAACTTGTTAATCCTTTCTTGCAGGTAATGAACCTATTAGCCCATACATTGCCGCCCAACATGTGTCAGTTGCTTGGTAATTATAAAAGAAAATCACTGCTCTTTTCCCGGAAAGCCCATGCCACTCCGCCTTGTCTATTGCTCGGTTATTATATTGATACTGTGGATCTATTTATGAGAGCCAACAAAATTTATTAAACCGGAAATGCGGGCATTGTTACAATTTTTCACTCATCAAGCTAGAGATGGCAATAAAAATTTGTTCGGGAATTTTTTATGAGAGTTTTGAGGAGTTCTAGGTTTAGGTGAAGGGCTTGGGGGAGTTAACCCTCCAAATTAGAATTCCGAGGGAATGATTAGAGATTATAGTTTTCCTCCACGAGCAAATAGGACTCTATGACTATCCATGGAATTGTGATTGTGAACACAGAGTTTTTCTCAATTATATGTTACAGTCCATTGAAACATTGAGTCTAATCAATGAGTTTGGCCGTGTCATCGCCATGATAAAGTATATTATCTTCTGCCTATTGATTAGCATGTGTACTTGCCTCCTTTGTTTAGTCTCTTATAGAGGTTAATTAGATCATCTTCTACCTCCCGATCAAACACATCGGCTTCGGCATTGGCATCGTCATCGCCTCGCTTGGCTTCGTAGCTAATAGTCGCAAATTCCAAAAACCACCGTCGTAGAAATCACAAGAGAAGAAGTTGAAAGATATGATTTATTAAAAGAACAAGTGCATATTCTCAATTTCAATTCATAGTCAGAACACTTTCGAAAAACATTTCTTGAGGTTAAGAGACCTCAACATTCACTCATATACAAAAAAGGCTCTAGAAAATATTATTCAAATATAAAGAAAACACAACAACATATATGACTTAAGGATCAACCTATACACGATGGAATGGGAGTCCTTTGATTCTATTCTTTACTTTTCTCTGTCGTTCCCTGTCCGTCGCCAGCGCTGCGGTACCAAGCGTCGTCGAAGATGAACTGCAGGAAGGAACCATCCTTGTCCACGGCGACTCTGGTGCACCAGGCGACGTCAGAGATAAACTGCATCCATGAGTTATCCTCTCGCGCGACGGCGCTGGTGTACCAGGCGCCGTCGGAGATGAACTGCATCCAGGCGTTGTCCTCATCTACGCTGGCACCGCCGGCCACGGGCTGCATCCCTTCCTTATTCGCCTCGAGGCCAACAGGTATGGAGTGCATCTCGCCCTTATTCGCCTCGGATGCAGCGCCGGCCATGGCCCCTTGGCGATCGGCCTGGACTTTTTATGACGACCGACTGCCAGAAGACAAGTTAAGTTAGCTTTGCCGTGAGCACGCAAAAATGTAACGGATCACGGGATTCGAGCTGAGCCGATGTCCCTGATGTGAGAGAGAGAGAGAGAGAGAGAGAGAGAGAGAGAGAGAGAGAGAGAGAGAGAGAGAGAGAGAGAGCTGGGATGGGGGCGGTGTAGGGAGCGAGCGACAGCAGAATTGAAGCGGGGATGGATGGAACGCAGAGACACACAAGAGCTGGGCTGCGTGTGCTCTGATCCGTCCCATATATAGGAATCCATGCAATTAATAAGTGGTACTATTAGGACTTCATTAGTCATGCGTGCACGTTAGCCGTGCGATTACTTCAAACATCAATTCAATTGACGCGAGGTTGAGCATCGATATATCCGAAGGAGGGAATTTAAAAAGTTGCAAAAATGAAAGTATGGGCACAAACTCTACACCGCCCGGAGGAGCTTGTGCCTGAGGTAATGATTCTTTCACCACATGTGCAATGGCGCCTATATCTATGACTGGAGTAGCTTTTCTTTCACCATATGTCTCGGCTTTCTTGTTTTTACTTACATACATACATAGTTTTGGTGACCAAAGGAAAAGAGAGACAAATCAAGTCAAACACTCTTGCGCGAACCTGCCTGGGAGGTTCCGACCAGAGGAGAAAGCGCGTACACATATAGGCCCAGCCACGGTGTGGTGATGGGTGGTACCCACTTGTCACTGTCTCATATGATGAGCTACTTAAGAGCAACTCTAGCCGATCCCCTAAATCTGGTTTGAAGAAGAAAAAAAATGGTTTTTTCTCTAATCAGCACCTAACCAAAGCCTAATAAACCTTACAGGGGTGAAACTTTTACTACGAGTGACGCGTGACCCTTAAATATACAGAATTGATAAATCCCAAACGTTTGGGATTTGACCAAGGCAAATCGAACGTTTTTATGGCAATTTTAGTCCCACGAGCATGGTAAGTTTAGTTGGCATGCACGGCAATTTTTTGGCTAAAAATACACTGATCACAGATTTGCCATGATTGTCAATGAAAGTTGTCATCCTCACATTACTGAAATTGCCACAGAAAATGTTGGATTTCCCATGATCAAACACTGAGCGTTCGGGATTTACCGGGGTCCTAAATTTACACCTCCCCATGGCTGCGGAGTACAAATCCAACCTCTTCAATCCTCTCTGTTGCCCCTGCACCCAATCCCTACCGCTCAACCTCATCCGCACCCACTCTAGCGCTGGCCTGCCGCCGATATGAACCAACATCATCTCTTAATGTTTCGAATATGGACAATTATGGCAACTTTTTGTATAGAAAACATATACTACCATTTTTTCCAATTATTGATCAAATGATCAAATCTACAAAGTTTATATCTACCAAATCAAAATATATGCCTTATACTGTGACTCCATTTATGCAAGCAAAAACAATTATTAAGATGGTGCAAGGAAGAAAAGATGAATATAAATTCCAGGGTCTTGCAGAAAAATGCCAATAATGTACGACGACCCGTTAGCTTAAATTGTAAGTGCACATAGTATAATCGAAAAGCGGTCAATGTATTACTAGATTAAATTGTTGTACGTACTACCTAAAAATGGTTACTAGCCTCAATAGTAACTATATATGTGAAAATTAGCAACGGCGCAGGGGCACCTTGGTGCCTGTTTTCACAAAACATTTTTCTACAACACAAAGAAAACTGATTTTTTTTGTCAACACACAAACACACACACACACACACACACACACACATATGTTCTGTATCTGCAAGATTTCATCTCATTTTACTCTCACACGTGGCGTACAAAAGAAAAGACAAATATATATTTTCAAATGGGCTCCATTCTTTGTTATTGGGCCAGAATTTTGTTTTTTTTTGTACAGCTTACACATTACATTTTTTTCAGAACGAAGTTTCATGGATTCGTAGTGAATACATACAAGTTTCCACAGAATTATTTTTGAAATTTTGAATATGTTTAAAAGAAAAATCAAAAATTTGGGCACCAAGGTACCCGAGAACAACAACTTGGTACTCCTATATATGACGCAAATTGGCCACTACAGTAGTTGTTTGTGAGTACAGAAGCCATGTTTACACACACTTGCATGTGGCAGGCAACTAGAAATATTTAACCCAACCAAGCTTCAGTCCAATTCATGAGGAGTTTGACTCCATAATAAAGTATGTTATCTTATGCATATTGATTAGCATACATGTGATGTACCAGCTGCCTCCTTTCTTTAATGGCTTGTAATTGGAGCATCTTCTTCCTCCCGCATCGGCATTTCCTCCAAAGATCCAGATCTGAAAAGAAGAAGCAAAGTCATAGTGGGGAGAGCGAGAGAGGTGGTGGAGGCGGCGGTCAGGAGCGTCATGGATGGGGTGGAGGAGGTGCGGGGTAAGCAAGCTAGCTAGGATGTGCCGCTGTCGGTTGGTCTGCTTCGTGTGCTCCGGCGTCCAGGCGTGAAGCTCCCGAACCTGGCGGTGGTGGTGGGGTGCTGCGTGGAGGAGAACCTCCGGTTCACGGGACATCACCGTCCATCACGTACGCCCTCCTCGTCAGCGCCAAGACTTCTCGTTGGGAACCTCGCGCCGGAGTAGTCGTGGTGGTGGACCAGGTACGTACGCCGCCATGCATCCCTTGACCTTGACCTTGACGCCCGCCCTTAGTGCAGCCGCACGGCATCATCTTGTCTTGTTCACCTGCAAAACATGTCGTCCTCGTCGTGCTTCGCCATGCATGCATCTGTGGGGGAGTGGCTTTAATTTTTCACTGGCTTGGTTCTGGTTTAGACCTCCCGTTGGTCTTCTTCTTATAGGAAAGGAGGAGAAGTTCAATGGCTCCAGGATGATATATGGTGTCTTCTGCGCCTGGAATGCAAATTAAGTCTGTCAATATGCTTGCTTGCTTTGATTGCATTGCTTGGCCAAAGTGGTTTTCGGGGATTAATTTTTGTAAACGCCTGTCGTACGCGTAGCCCATCATGTCCATCAACAAACCAAATCGGAAAGAGGTTTCTAACGGTTTGTAGCGGTGAATCTTCAGCCAATCAAGTTGCGTCTACTCAACAAGTAGCCAAACCCCATGCGTATTCCATCATTTTACTGGGTTTTTGTTGCCCTGGTGTTTCTTGAATAATTCAAATTCATCAAAAATGTATTCAAGATTATTAGTCTTGTTTTAAAAATCTTGCAGTCAGGAATTCAAATATATAAATTAAAAACATTTAAAATTAGAGTTTTATTGAAAATATATCAATGAATTAATATCTCATAAGAAAATATAATTTAGCTTTTCTATGGGTGAAGTGGTCTGGAATTATGCATTCATAATTAGGCAGAAAGCTGGCGATGACATGATCATAAAGTAGTATGCATTCATACAACTTTAATAGGAAAGAAATATCCACTCAATCCAGCGCCTTGTGCTAATTAAAAGGTTATGGATATCCAGTCAATTCATGCTGCAACGATCCTCGTATGGATAATGCATGTGTAAATTCAACTCACAAGCTAATGCAAAAATAGCACACACACCCACAAAATTACGATTTCATTTGAAACATGTGACCGCCTACAGCAGTGCGCCCGTGGGTACGTAGTACTATAACAACATCAAAATATATGGACTATGCATATGTATAAAACTATATTTATAGGCACATATCTTACTCCACAAATGACAACAGTCAACAATTTATGCCATGGGGACATGGTACACTCTACAATTGACAAGGATCAACAAAAATATTGGTAGTTCTCTCATGTCTCTTCTAATTAACAAGCTTAATGAGTTACGAGGCGGTGCTGGAGTTCCAGCCGTCATCAGGAATGAACTGATTCCAGTATGCATCGCCGCGGAGAAACTCCATCCAGGATTTGTCCTTGCCCGCATCATCTTTTTCCATGTCAACAGTCAAGGGCTGCATCGCTGCCCTATTAATGTAGGCGCCGCCAACCACGTAGTCCGTGCCTCCCTTTTTTCTGATGTCACCACCAGCCACAAACTGCTCCCCTCCCTTGCCCTTGTCGCCACCACCACTGAGGAGTTGCAACCCTCCATTGTCCGCGACAGCATCATCGGACATGGACTCAACTTGTATGGGATCCTTGTCTGTGCCGACCCCGTCGAGCAAGAAATGCATCAGATCATTGTTCACAATTGGACGGTTGTCCGTCTTTATGCCTTCAAGCGTGAACTTCAAGTACGTGTCCGAGTTGGAGCCGTCAAACACGTACTCCATCAGATCAGGGTTCATGTCGACGCCGTCGGGCACAAAGTGCATTGGATCCTCATCCGCATCGGCACCACTGGACACGTCCGTCGATGGGATCACCGTGTTCTTGTTGAAGACCCGACACAGGGCGTATGTGTCCTGATCAGATCAGCCATTCACGTGTATGTCAGGTGTGGAGCTCAGTTACAACTTTATCAAGAAAAGAAAGAAATGAAGATACCTGGATGTGGTGGCCGTGGAGGCGGTACTCGTGCATGACTCAGTCGGTGCGCATGCCCCTAGGCGCACGGCCGGCGTGGAACACGAGCGTCTTCTTCATGCCAACGATGGCGCCGTTGTGCATGACGAGGCGGTCTTTCCCGGTGGACTTCCAGAACCCGTTTAGTGTTGCCCGCTCCATGCGAAGCCCGGTTGGGTACTTTCTGCCCCTTGGCGCGAAAAAGTACCACACTGCTTTGGCCCCGGGGTCGCCTGTGCTGGGCGAGAAGGACTTGTCTGCGCCCAGGTGCAAACACACGGAATATGCATCAAGTCAACTGACGTATACTACTACTTGACTCACAAAGAGGAATCAACTTAATCGACTGCAACGATCTTTTTGTACGGATCACGCATGCATAAACTCAAGTGACAACAAACGCAAAAAAAAAATGGGACGCGCGCGGACACAGACACACACTAGCAAGGTTTTTAATTTCGGAAACAAAATAATTTCTGACCTCATCGAAATATGCGAAATTTCAAAGTATTTCGAGTTTAATTTTAAGGAATTTTAACATAATTTAAATTTATTTTAAATCAGTAAAAATCTGCCTCGAAATTTCAGGGTTAAAAATAATTCGGAGCCCACTAAAATATGGGAAATTTCACTGAAATTTCGTTGAACTTTTTAATCCTGCACACAAGTACGGTTTGATTTGAAACATGCATGTGTTGTGAGTTGTGACCCAAGATTGTACTCGTGTGCAGTACCTGGTAGCTGGTGGGGCTCGAACCTACAGTAGTCCACCACGGGGATGATGTCGAGGTCCATGTGAAGGCCGAGGACCTTGCGGGTGAGGAAGCAGACGACGAGCTCTTGGTCCGTCGGGTAGAACCGGAAGCCGGGCAGGGGAGAATGGTGGAGCTCCGCCGCCGCCGCCACCACCGCCGGTGGAACGTCGCCCATGGCTGCCTCCTTGACGTACGTAAGCACGCCGGAATGTAATAAGGGAGGAGATGTTGCTAGTATATCGATGCTGAGCTACCTACTTTGGAGTGTGTGTCTCCTTATATAGGCGGAGGCCAACCTCTTGTACACAAAGCATTGACCTAATGATTTCTTGAAATGCCCTTGGGCCACGTAGAAGAAAAGGATGTTCGCACAAGACGCAAGGGCAAAGCCGGAACCAGTATTGTGGAGCCAACAAGTTGCCAACCAGTTCTGTGGAGCCAACCGTTGCCGGACCCGCGGACGACCGGTAGAAACCACGTGTTAGCCTCTGATTGCTTGCTTGCTCTTGCCTGCTTGCTTGTGACTAGGCGCATGAACAAGACTTTTCAAATCAACTTAATTCACCTGGAATTTGTTTTTCGGCTACAGAACTACTATCCCCCATCAATCTTAATTTCTCCCAAAAACTGCATGCTTTTCTGGGATTGACCTAGCTAGTATTCCTAGCTACTTTATATTCCGCGGCATTTTTTTCTGCAAAAAACACATCATAAAAATTACAAGAAATGAAAAGAAAAAATGATAAAGTAAATATAATTTTTATTGTTCTTGTCACAAAATCCAAATCCATCTTTTTTTAAAGAATTATTACTCTGGAAAAAGAAGAAGAAGAAGAAGAAGACAACTATACATACGAATAATAGCTAGCTAGTTCAGGATGGCCTTGGATATGGTCATTACCACCATGAACTGCTAGGATTTTGAAAATTTATAACACAGTGTGCATATCAGCGTCCTAAAGTTATTTTAGGATTTTATGGCTGAGGTTGTAGCCATGCGGTCCCAAATGAAATGCTGGCATGTAGTCGTCACTACCTCGGCATTAGGTCGAGAACGGGTAGTGCATATGGACATCCATGATGACGGACTTAAATGCAACAACAACCCCACCCCCACCCCCAGGGGGAAAACCTAGCCGTTGCGCCCTCGCAGTCCCCCTCCATCCTCCCCTCGCCGCCGCCGCCAGGCGCTCGTGGGCAAAGCCCGCTGACTTCGGCGGCGGCGGGGCATCCCCCCTCCTCTCGCCCATCCCGGCTGGCGTGGGGCAACCTGGGCGTGTGGAGGCGCGGCGTTGGCGAGGGGCACAACGGTGCGGCGACGAACGCTCGAGACGGTGCCCTAAGCGGTTGGCGATGGGGCGGCCTAAGCGTGCGGTCGGCGATGCGGTGGCCTGAGCGTGCTTCGGCGGCACGACGGATGTGAGTCAGGGGTGGTGTCGCACGCGTCGGCCTCGGCCAGATCTGGCACTCTCTTTGGGTTTCCAATGATCCTATGACCTACTCCGACACAAACAAGGACTAAAAATACCACAGGTGGCCCCACGGAGAAACGTTAGGGCTGGACGACAAGGGGCTCACCAAAGAGTTATCATGAATTTAAAAAATGTTCATAATTTCCAAAATTAGTTTCGAATTAAAAAATTATTCGCCAATTCATTGAATATTTCATGAATTGAATACTTATCATGAATACAAAAAAGGTTCACAAAATCAGATTTTTTTTGCAATTTTCAAAATAAATTCGAATTAAGAACCGATCATATACTAAAAAATGTTCACGAAATAAAAAAATCATTAATTCAAAAATATTCACAAATTCAAAAAATTCATGGTTTTTATAAAAATATTTTCATATCCAAAGTATGCTCATGAATTTAAAGAACGGTTTGTAAAGTCTGGGATTTAAAAAATGTACGTGAATTGAAAGATGCCCATGAATTGAAAATACATTTTCAAATTGAACATATCTTCATCATTTCCAAAAATATTTTTGTATTTAAAGAATGTTCTTAAAATCAGAAAATGTTTGAGAACTCCAAAAATATGCTTGAATTTAATAGGGGAAACAAAAAGAAACACGAAAAATAAAATAGGAAAGTCAGTGTGGTAGAATTTTCCCAAAACGGAAGAGGAGCATCTAATTGGACGGGCCCAGGATGCAACACATTTCTTCTCCGTCGACCATGTCACGGCTATTTGTCATATTTGACGCGTGGCTCGTTCCTTTTCAACAGCCCGGCCCATTAACACAGCTATTGGAACATTCCTTTACAGTGTCCCACCCTGAGCCGCAATAGGCCAAACAAATGGCTCGTTCCTTTTCAACGGCCCGGCCCATTAACACAGCTATTGGAACATTCCTTTACAGTGTCCCACCCTGAGCCGCAATAGGCCAAACAAATGGCTCGTTCCTTTTCAACGGCCCGGCCCATTAACACAGCTATTGGAACATTCCTTTACAGTGTCCCACCCTGAGCCGCAATAGGCCAAACAAATGGCTCGTTCCTTTTCAACGGCCCGGCCCATTAACACAGCTATTGGAACATTCCTTTACAGTGTCCCACCCTGAGCCGCAATAGGCCAAACAAATGGCTCGTTCCTTTTCAACGGCCCGGCCCATTAACACAGCTATTGGAACATTCCTTTACAGTGTCCCACCCTGAGCCGCAATAGGCCAAACAAATGGCTCGTTCCTTTTCAACGGCCCGGCCCATTAACAGAGCTATTGGAACATTCCTTTACAGTGTCCCACCCTGAGCCGCAATAGGCCAAACAAATGGCTCGTTCCTTTTCAACGGCCCGGCCCATTAACACAGCTATTGGAACATTCCTTTACAGTGTCCCACCCTGAGCCGCAATAGGCCAAACAAATGGCTCGTTCCTTTTCAACGGCCCGGCCCATTAACACAGCTATTGGAACATTCCTTTACAGTGTCCCACCCTGAGCCGCAATAGGCCAAACAAATGGCTCGTTCCTTTTCAACGGCCCGGCCCATTAACACAGCTATTGGAACATTCCTTTACAGTGTCCCACCCTGAGCCGCAATAGGCCAAACAAATGGCTCGTTCCTTTTCAACGGCCCCGCCCATTAACACAGCTATTGGAACATTCCTTTACAGTGTCCCACCCTGAGCCGCAATAGGCCAAACAAATGGCTGCCTGTAATCAAGCGCGGTAGGTCCTAATCGGCGCTCTAACTGTCGTTCGCCGATACTGGCTCTCACGCACACACGGTCATGGGCCAACCCATGTAGAAGATTGCTCGATCACATCTCACCAGTTTTCCCCTCTGGTTGCTCGGTCGCTTTGGATCGGTAGAGGGTAAAACCATTGACCGGTCAGCCGTTGATTTCCAAATGAGAACAAAAAAAACCAAAAATAAAAAAAAATCATGAATTTGAAAATGTTCATGGATTTCAATGACAGTTCAGAAAACTTCGAAAAGGTCACGAATTTGAAAAGAAAATCAATGATTCTGAAAAGAGTTCATTGAATTTGAAAAAATCACAAGTATTGAAAAACGATTCATGAAATTTGAATAAAAGCTCAACCATTTTGAAAAAATTTAATTAATTATTGGAAAAATCATCGATTTGAAAAAAACCCATCAAATTTAAAATATAAGTACAATGGATTTTAAAAAATCGTTGAAATTGAAAAAAGTTCATCGATTTTGGAAAAAAGTAGAATGAATTTTGATAAAGTTCATTGAATTTGAAAAAATTTCATTCAATTTGAAATCATATCATTGATTTTACAAGAAAAAAGTTCATTGAATTTCAAGAAAGTTATTTAAATTTGCTAAATTTTCATCCAATTGGAAAAAAAGATCATTAATACTCGAAAAAGATCATTGACTTTAAGAAACACAAATTTGTAAAAAAACATGCATTTTAATTAAAAATAATAATAAATAAATAAAGTGGAGAAAATTGAAAAAAAGATTCAAGGAAATAAATTGAAGAGGAAAGAAAAACCAAACAAAATCGATCTAGAAAAAAATGCAATGACAAAAGAAACAAAACCCAGATGGAAGCTTCCCAAAACCAGGGTTTCACGAACCGGGGAAAGGATAAATATAAAAACGTAGTATCTAGGCACATGTGTTGCGATTGGAACGTAGCAATGTTGATTTCAAATCCGTCGCATGCACCTTTTTTATTATTTAGAAACCGAAAGAAAAGTTAATGGGTTGGCCCAGCTCGGAGAGGGGGTTTGCCCTCACTTGCGACTTTGTCGAGAGCAACTAGTAAGCGAGTACTCCTTGGGGTGCCCCCAAGGGTCATTTTTGATGGGCTGGGAGCGCGCCACTTGCTGGGTGCTCTCTCCAGTTTTTTTTTTCTGTACGCGTTGTCAGCTTTTAGATGTTTTTTCGGTTCCCCCCCCCCCCCCCCCCATTTTCCTTAGGTATTGGATAAAATAATTATGAGACTACGTCAAATGGTTAAAACAGATGATTTCAGACCTGAGGTAAAGATATGTTCCCCCACTGTGTTATTTCCCCCTCACCTTATTCATTTTATACATTGCTCCGACCTGAGAGCATGTATTATTTTTCAGTATCAGAGGGTAGCATTTATTGTGAAATGTTTTATAGAACGTTGATGGCAGATCACAGACTTTATAAAAGAACCTGTTCCTAAGGAGGTTGAGGGGAAGAGAGATCTTGGACCTTAACGTTCCTGGCGCTCACGCGCGTCGCCTAGCGGACAGGCCCAACAACCTCGTCCAAAAACAAACATGGTAGAAAAGTATTTGCGGGGCGTGGGATTCGAACCAGCACGCAAACGTACACAGCCGAAAGAAACGGTGCACTAAAAACTGCACCAGGACCGCTTAGCTGCCTATAATCCAAAAGCAAACCTATTCAATATTTCTTCAAGTACAACATTAACATAAATACCCCTAAAGGACAACATTAAGAATAAATTCTGTACGATATAAATAATTTCTGAAAAGAAAACGTAAAAAATAAAAAGAAAATCATAGATTTGTAATAAAAGTTCAATTTTAGAAAACGTATGGATTCAGAAAAAAGTTCATAAAATTTTGAAAAGAAACACGAATTAGAAGAAAAATAATCCAATTCTGAAACAAGTTCATTGAATTTCAAAATTAGTTCACCAATTCTGAATATACTTCACAAATTTCAAAAAAGTTCATCAATTTTGATAAAAAAGATCAACGAATTTGAAAAAGTTCATCAAATTTAAAAAAGAGTTCATTTAATTTGAAAAATAAGTTAATCGGATTTGAGAAAAGCTCATCGAATTAGAAAAAAATAGTTCACAAATTTCAAAAAAGTTCATCAATATTGAAAAACAAATCAAGAAATTTAAAAAAGTTCATTGAATTTGAAAAAAAGTTCATTGGATTTGAGAAAAGTTCATCAAATGTGAAAAAATAGTTCATCGATTCTGAATATAGTTCACAAATTTCAAAAAAGTTCATCAATTTTTTTAAAAAAAGTTCAACCAATTAGAATTTTTTTAGAAAATTTAAAAAATAGTTCATCGAACATGAAAAAAAAGTTCATAGGATTTGAGAAAAGTTCATAGAATTTGAAAAAAAGTTCATCGTATTCAAATAAAAGTTCATCAAATTCAAAAAAAAGTTCATCAAATTGAAAAAAGTGCATGCATTTTGAAAAAGAAATAAGTTCATCTGTTTGAAGGAAATTTTCGCGAATTAGAAAAAGAAGAAAAGGGCAGATAAAAAAGAAAAAAGAAATGAAAGGAAAAGATATGTGAAAGAAGAAAAGAGGAAAAACATTTATCTATACACATCAAGGTGTGGTGGCCAGGTGTTTAAATCCCCTCAGAGGAAATTAGACTTCACAGGATTGATTCCCAGGTTGTATACTTTTTTGCACAGTACAGAAAGCAGACAAAGAAAAATGAAAACGGGCCGGCCCATCTTGCGGGAGGGTTGTGCCCCTGCAAGTGCCGGCGCCTGTTAATGTGTATTCTGCAAACGGTCATATTTGTCACTTTCTGCGGCAAATTGCGGTCACTTCGCACAGGGCGCGCCCTACCTGGGCCGGCCCGTTGCGGGTGAACAGGAGCGAGCGATCGGGTAAAAAATGCGCAAAAAGATAAATAAGCAGATGCAAGAACTGGGAGTCGAACCGTTGATCTCCTGCGATGCAGGAAACTAGCTTTGCCAGTGTGACCAAAGATAGTTGTTAACTAACTTGTAGTGCCGGATTTAAAGAACTAAAAGGATTGGCGAAAACTTAACGGTTGCTTAAGAAATTACGAACAAAGTTCCAAATTTTGAACACTTTTTATGAATTATGGATAATTTTATGACAAAATGAGAATTTTGGAAATTTTGGAAAATC
The DNA here is from genome assembly GCF_018294505.1 of Triticum aestivum. Classification (NCBI taxonomy): domain Eukaryota; kingdom Viridiplantae; phylum Streptophyta; class Magnoliopsida; order Poales; family Poaceae; genus Triticum; species Triticum aestivum. Next base: position 655,804,346 of record NC_057799.1, read on the forward strand.
TTTTCAAAGTACAAAAGATATTCTAAAATTCCCAAACATTTTACAAAGAAGCAAACATTTTTTGAATTTGCACAAAAAAAACTTGAAAAGGGTACTTTTTGTTTTGTAAAAATGAAGTGATCTGTGGAACAGAATAGTTTCCAAATTTGTGAATGAAATTTAAAAAAGCATTTTGGAAAATCAGGAACATTATTTTTGAAAATTGCAAAAAAAAGGAAACATGAACATATTTTGAATCTCCAGAACAAAATCTGGATTCGAACCTACGACTATCCGGTCACTTGCACTAGCTGCTAGCCAAAGCGTCATTCGAGTTCCACTGAGGGTAGTACAACACGATACTAGAAGACCTAAATACAACCGCAAAACATAGCACTTGAAGACAATCATGAACAGAATTCCAAAAAACTGGAGCAAAAAATTGTACTTGCAAACAATCTTGAATAAAACGACCAAATTTTCAAAAATTTCGGAATATTTGTAAATTTTGAACAAAAAATTAAAATCCCAAACTTTTTTTTTTGAATTTAGAGAATAAAATTTTGAAATCATGAACAAAATTTGTACATGATTTTTTTAAAGCATGAACATTTTTTAATCTTGAGAATAAATTTTGAAACAAAGAACAAATTTGGAAGCACAGACAGTTTTTTAAAGCATGAACTTTTTTTGAATCTTGAGAACATTGGAAGCACGAACAATTTCTTAAAGCACGAACACTTTTTGAATATTGAGAACAACTTTTGAAACGGAAATCTAATTTGAAAAATCCCAAACAAATATGGAAGCGCGAACATTTTTTGGAAATGTGCACAAAAATTGAAATCTGGTACATTATATGAATTTCAAAAGTTTTTAATTTTTTGTGTAACAAGAAGAATTTTTGAATTTTGAGAACTGAAAATTTTATGGTAACACAAACAAAATTCGAATATTTTGAAAAAAAGGGGAAAGAAAAAGGAAAGGAAATAACAAACCAAAGAAAGTAAACAAACAGACAAAAACGAAAAATAAAGAAACGAAAAAAGAAACTGAAATAACTAAAAACAAAAAAGCATCGCTAGAAGTTGGGCCAGCCCACTTCATCGTGCACTGGCGGACCCCTGTGCGAAGGGTCGACATTACGATGCAGCGAGCGGCGTATAGGATTTTCTCCGGCGCCCGTTAATGTGTATTCTGCAAACGGCGCCTGCAGCGCCCCGCACTGCAGATCCAAATACAATGTTCATGCTCAAAGCTGGCACTAAATAACAATTATTGAGATTTAAAACTAATCCCGTAGGTAAATGTAGAGGTAGCGTGCCGACGGCGATCACACCGACCTTGGAACCATTCCCGACGCGCATCGTCACCTCGTCCTTCGCCAGTCTCCGTTTATTTCGCAACTCCTGTTTTGAGTTACAAATATGAGCAACGGCACCGGTATCAAATACCCAGGAGCTACTACGAGTATGGGTAAGGTACACATCAATAACATGTACATAATATATACCTTTGGTGTTGCCGGCCTTCTTGTCCGCGAAGTACGTGAGGCAGTTCCGCTTTCAGTGATCGTTTCCCTTGCAATAAAAGCACTCAGTCTCAGGCTTGGGTCCATTCTTTGGCTTCCTCCCGGCAGCTTGCTTACCGGGCGCGGCAACTCCCTTGCCGTCCTTCTTGAAGCTCTTTTTACCCTTGCCCTTCTTGAACTTAGTGGTCTTATTCACCATCAACACTTGATGTTCCTTTTTGATCTCCACCTCCGCTGATTTCAGCATCGAATATACCTCAGGAATGGATTTCTCCATCCCCTGCATATTGAAGTTCATCACAAAGCTCTTGTAGCTAGGTGGAAGCGACTGAAGGATTCTGTCAACGACCGCGTCATCCGGGAGATTAACTCCCAGCCGAGACAAGCGGTTGTGCAACCCAGACATTTTGAGTATGTGTTCGCTGACGGAACTATTCTCCTCCATCTTACAACTGTAGAACTTGTCAGAGACTTCATATCTCTCGACCCGGGCATGAGCTTGGAAAACCATTTTCAGCTCTTGGAACATCTCATATGCTCCGTGCTGCTCAAAACGCTTTTGGAGCCCCAGTTCTAAGCTGTAAAGCATGCCGCACTGAACCAGGGAGTAATTATCAACACGCGACTGCCAAGCGTTCATAACGTCTTGGTTTGCTAGGACGGGTGCTTCACCTAGCGGTGCTTCAAGGACATATGCTTTCTTGGCAGCTATGAGGATGATCCTCAAGTTCCGGACCTAGTCCGTATAGTTGCTACCATGGTCTTTCAGCTTGGTTTTCTCTAGGAACGCGTTGAAGTTGAGGTTGACATTAGCGTGGGCCATTTGATCTACAAGACATATTGTAAAGGTTTTAGACTAAGTTTATGATAATTAAGTTCATCTAATCAAATCATTAATGAACTCCAACTCAGACAGACATCCCTCTAGTCATCTAAGTGATACATGATCCGAGTCAACTACGCCGTGTCCGATCATCACGTGAGACGGACTAGTCATCATCGGTGAACATCTTCGTGTTGATCGTATCTGCTATACGACTCATGTTCGACCTTTCGGTCTCTTGTGTTCCGAGGCCATGTCTGTACATGCTAGGCTCGTCAAGTCAACCTAAGTGTATTGCGTGTGTAAATCTGGCTTACACCCGTTGTATGCGAACGTTAGAACCTATCACACCCGATCATCACGTGGTGCTTCGGAACAACGGACCTTAGCAACGGTGCACAGTTAGGGGGAACACTTTCTTGAAATTTTAACGAGGGATCATCTTATTTATGCTACCGTCGTTCTAAGCAAATAAGATGTAAAAACATGATAAACATCACATCCCATTGTTAGAGTCTGGACCAAAATGGAGCCTTCCCGTGCGTTTGGATTTTCGACCGTTGGATCGTCTTCCCGAGCGCATCCTGTCTGTTGGATCTCCGGGTGGAGCGACCTTGGCCGTCCGATCGACCACGGCACTGCTACAATGAGTAGTGCTCGGGGTCGCCAAGCCACCTCATGTAAATTTGGTGGCCCGTCATGTAGGAGATATGCCCTAGAGGCAATAATAAATGATATTATTTATCTCCGAGTTCATAATTATGTTTATGTTCCATGCTATAACTGCTATGGTTCTCGAGTCTGCAATAACCACGAGGCTCGGAGGAAGACTCATATGCACGTGTGGAATAATAAACGGTAAAATGTATTCCTAGTCTGGCCTCTAAGACTAGCTCAAGTGTTGCATGATGGTTATGTTTTCCTGATCATGGGCATGTCTATGTCAGCAACCTTGAGGGCATAATGTTAAGAGAACATTTGTGTTGAATCGACCCGGCATGATGTTATGCTATGAGATTCATTCATCACAAGTTTATTGGTACATAACACAGAGATGGTTAACGTTTGCATGATTCCTTAGACCATGAGAGTATCGAGTTTCTTCATGCTTGCTTCATGAACTTTGGGGTTTGTTAAACGTCATCCGTAAATGGGTGGCTATTACGGCGGCTTACGGGTTCATGGAAAAGTGTGTCAAGTAACTTGATAGCTCAAGATTGGGATTTGCTCCTCCGACGATGGAGAGATATCTCTGGGCCCTCTCGGTGTTACGGTATCCATCATCGTCTGGCCAGACACTTTGTGATTTGATCACGGGGATGCCGGAACACGATAACGAGAAAAGAGAACAATACCGGTAACGAGGTAACTAGCATAGTGGACAAGTTGTTGATCCACGGGAATGCCAACATGTCTCACCTCGGGTATTTGTAACATATCGCGAAGCAACAGGAATAGCACACGGCAACTGGAGGTTCACTCGAATATTTATTCGTGTGGGTATAGGGGTCAATATGGGTGTCCACGGCTCCGATGTTGATCATTGATCGGAAGGGGTTCCGGGTCATGTCTATACTTCACCGAACCTATAGGGTCACACACTTAAGGGTCATCTATCTGCTGAATACTAGACAGGGAGTCTGAGAGAAAATCACCGAAAAAGTTTCGGACACCGAAAAGTTTCGGACAGCGGAATCGTACCGCAGAGAGAGGTCATCGGATAAGTTTCGATGATACCGAAAAGTTGTTTCGGGATACACCATTAAGTCAAATTGGTTTCGGCACATGCCTGATAATTCTTGGAGGATGCCAGAATCATTCTGGAAGCTTTTTGGAATTTTCTGAGATAAAAACCGGAAATGTTCCGGAGCTGCCGGAGCCACTTCAGATGCGTTTCGCAGATGAAAATCACTAAAACCGGAATTGTTTCGGAACACGTTGAAAATCATTTTAGTGGGTACTGGAAATGTTCTTAGCCCACATAAATATTTTCAGTTCGATCAGACGCTGAAAAATGTCGTCGTGAATAGTGAAAATCAGCTTTATGGTTACTTTATGGAAAGCCACCTTTTGGGGCTTTGCTCCAAAAGATCTTGGAGATGACATGGATGGATAGGAGCCATTTTTTGGGCCCCTCATGGGGGTGTGGCCGGCCACATGGGGTATCCCCCCTTGGGGACCCTCTTGTTCCTTTGTTTCACTCCTAGGTCCTTGTGGAAGGACTTCATTCATGTGCATTTTGGGTTTTTTGTGAAACTACCCTACCCCCTTGGGATTTCCTATAAATAGAGGTGGAGGGGCAGCCCTCCACACTGATCCCTTGCTCTCATACACATGCCATGCATTATCTGGCTTCTTCTCTCCCTCCCACGAAAAGAGTTTCGTAGAGCCGTAAGGCTGTCTGGGTTCCGGCAGGAACTAGTTCTGGACGGCGAAGCCCTGCCGGATAGATGACACCGTATGTGTGCAACTCTGTAGAGAGATCGTAGTTTCGGTCTTAGTTCGTGAGTGCCTCCCGAAGGGCTGTCCATGTGACCGTCCGAGTTTTGAAGGTCCTCCCGAAGGGCTGTCCGAGTGACCGTTCGAGTTTCGAAGGTCCTCCCGAAGGGCTGTCCGCGACACCGTCCGGGGGGCTGTTCGACCGCCTCCCGGAGGGCTGTCTGAGGAGCAGATGAGGGTATACATCCTCGCGGTTGGGAGGTTGTAAATCCTAGCTGCGGGGATCTGCACCGCCGATCGTCATCGACTCTACTTCCCGCTGCGCTACGAGTCGGTAACGAAAAAGATCAAACCATGTATGCAGTCTCCATAGTGGTCCTGGGCTGGTGCGTAGGTCGGAAAATTTTTTGTTTTCTGTCGCGTTCCCCTACAGTGGCATCAAGAGCCGTGCTATGCGTAGATGCAGGTTTCGATCTAGAATACATGGAGATGTATGGGTATTGCATAATATAATTAGGTAGTAGATGAGATCTATTGCTGAAAATTATTTATGCGGGTGACAGATGAAATCTGTTACCCAAGTTTCTTGTTGCTTCCCTAGAATTTGCGTTTGCTCAATCTCAAGACAGCATGGTGGAATTTGACAAAGTTCTGGCAATCCGTGATCCTGATTGATCATGGAAGTGCTATCAGTTCTTTGGGTTCTGCCGTAGTCAAAAGAAAGATGAAATTCGCAGATGAAAGGGCATTGCAGATATGATCTGCACGGGGGTCATGCGTATGACGAAGTTTAGTATGGGGCTCGAGATTTAATTATCCCGTGTTTCATACACCCCGAGATGTTAATCTAGCAACTTGAATAATCATACTTGATGATAAAACGTTGGTCGCTGCGGTTTAAGTCAAAACCTTAGAAGCCACGTAAAATAAATTTTGCATAAACCGATTAGAGGCGTCTAACTTGGTTTTGCAGGATGTGCATATGATGTGGTATAGCAGTGCTCATACTAATTCAATTATGTATGAGATGACTATATGATGTAATTTGATTAACATGACCTGCGTGTCATGATTCGGCATGATGGTTGGAGCCATATGATTGCACTTTAATGACCTGCGTGTCAACCTTGTTGTAATGCATTATTTTGTTAGCTATAGAGATAGCAATATTATCTGGTGCATCGACAAGGTGGTGGCAATCTTCGCGAAGGTGAACACCGACGCGAATGCCGAAGACGAAGAAATGAAAGACTTCTCCGTCAGAAAGGGCTATACCATATCATGCTATTATGAATTGCCTGAGATGTTTATCCCTTATGATGCACCCTTCTTGATTGCGCGGTAGTCGCTTTTATTAGGGTGATCTCTCACTTAAAATACCAAGTAGTTAGTGTTCTCCCAAGTGTAGCACCGTCACGGCACCTATCTTTTCGGGGTGCGCCGTGTCACACGGGTACGAACGATTAGAGAAGTGTGAGGCGGGTGAGTTGAGACCTCGCAGCGAGATCACTTGGTTGTCTTGACGTTCAGGCATGACCGTCATGAGCTCGGAACACACGCATCGAAAGATGAACAAGAGTCACATAGAGATGTGATTGGCAAGTTGGCCTACCGGTTGAGATTTTTCGTCATCAGTGGTGTTACACCAATGGCGAACAATTGAAATGTGGGTCTTGTATCACTCACAATCAATTTTGAGAGATATTGATTTGAGTGGGAGCGCACTGTTGAATTAACATGTTTAATTCTTAGTGCAATTAATTATGAACATTGTCTAAGTGTTATATGCAAAATAGTTGTAGAATAATGGCTCGCGTTTCCACCTTCCCTGTTAAAATTGAATAGCTGTTAAATATCTGGTTAAAACTTTACGATTGGTACCGTAATATGAGGATTGTCCTCAAAAGTGCCGAGAAGGACTTTGTCCTATCGCATGCTTTCCGTATCCTCCCGCTAATGCTATGGATCATGTGACTCTTGTCCTTTGATCCAAAAGCTATAATTCCGTTTCAGTCAAGTGCAATATGTTTGCTTCCATGAAACCCAAACTGCGAAAGTTGGGATAGTTATATGATATTCATGGAACTGAAAATTATTTTCAGATACAAACAAAGCAATGTTTGTTTGCAAGTATTAGTAAAAGTGTTTACTATGCATTTGACTGTTGGGAAAGGGATCTAGAAGAACGCCTGTCATATAATGAAAGGTGAATAAAACAACAACTTAAAGAGAAAGGAAGTGTCCAAAGGGTGTTAGTATGACTTACACGCCTAGGAAGTCCGGGGCTAATGCCACTCTTAAGTTGGGTGCTTCTTCTGAGAGTAGGAGAAATACTAAAAGTTAAACTGATAGAAGTATAAAGGCAAAAGGAAAGAAGACTGGAATATCCAGCTCATGTATGAATGTCATACAAGTTTTTGATGTATAGAAGGCTGGTCAAAGATATAGTTCTTGTGAATTATGGTTAAACATGTTAATCACTAATTCTTGGGTATTGTGAGTTCATCACAAAAATGCCCGCTCGATTGCATTCTGTTGCAACTCGATGTAAGAACTACTATGGCCTGAAAGACTAGCTAGAAATGAGGTTAAGGTATACACAGGGAACATAGTAAATGTTACTATACCTTCCATCGGTGTATTGCCGTCTGTATTTATTTTCATAATTCATTTAGAGTTTTACAAACTCTATCCCATTGCATAAGGCATCTTGCAAGAAGGTTGTTCATAAGAGAACTTTTTATGTTCGATGTTATGAATAACACAAGGGCCATACTTTCATTATGAATGAGATGTATGTTATGAATATTGATAATAATACAATACCTCTGGGTTTACTTTCATAATTCATTTTAGAGTTTCATACACTCTAGCCCATTGCACAATGTTTGTTGCAAAAGAGTTGTTCATAAAAACAACAATTGTTGTTAAGTATTATGAATAACATGAAGGGCCATGCTTCCATCCAAGATGGGACGTATGTTATGAATATTGAGGGTAATATGATACATCCATAACACTGACGCTAAATGTCGCAAGACTAAAAGAATACCACACAAGTGTGGCACTACATTTGGTCACATTGGAGAAACCCGCATGGAAAATTCCATTATGATGGATTTTGAAGTCTTTTTGATTTTGAATCATCTGACACTTGCAACTTTCCTCCGAAAAGTGAAGTGACTAAAATACCGTTCACAGGCAATAAGGAACGAACAACAAACTTATTAGTGATCATACATTTGATGTGTGTAGTCCGATAAGTGTTGTTAGTGGTGGATTTATTTATCTTCAGAAATGACTCAAGTAGATATATGGATATTTACTTGATGAGACGTAAGTCTGGATCTTTTGAAATCATTCGAAAGGTTCTCAAAAATGAAGTAGAATTTATTGTAACAAGAAAATTATGTTTCTGCAATTTGATTGCACAAAGGAATATTTGAGTTACATGTTTAGCGAATGTCTGATGAGTTGTGAAAGGGGTTTCATAAACTTGCACCTCCCGGAGCACCACTTCAAGTGGAAAGTCCGTGGAGATGTAATCAAACCATTTATGACATGGTAAGGTCAAAGATGACATAAATAAATTTGCCATTATCCCTTTTAAAGTGATGCTTTAGAGACTGCGGCTTTTACACTGAAAAGAGCTACATCGGGTCTGTTGAAATGAGGCCATGGTATGGTACGCCCAACCATGTTATATCTTTTCTTAACATTTGGAATATGGGGCTTGTGTAAAAGGTTACATACCTATTCCAAATCAGACAAGTGCTACTTTGTAGGTTATACCAAAATGTTGGGTATTCCTCCCTCACTATACCGAGGCAAATAGTTTTGCCGCGAAACGGTGTGCTTTTAAAGAGAATGGTTCTTTCTAAAAGGTGAGTGGGAGAATAGTGCAACTCGACGAGATAAACAGTATCTTCATCAGATCAAAGGAAAGTGACCTTGGAAGAAATTCCAGAGTTTCCTACTGCGACTGATACAGAAGTCGCTACAATAAAATGTATGAACTTCGGTCGAACTTGCAGCTGAACCACGTAGGCAAGGCTCGTGCAAACCTCTCAGGTGCGCAAACGAGATATTGTTGTTAGACAACATTATACCTACGATACACAAGGAAGCGTTGATGGGCCCTGACTCCGGAATTGGCTAAATGCCAATACAACCCGAGTTAGTTCCATATAAGTGATTCAAGATTAAAACCTTGATACACCTTTCGGAAGACTTAGAGTCTAACGAATATTTATGGAACTTAAAACTGATACGGATAAAATGTTTTATCCATAAAGCTCGACTTGTTGAAATAATACGATGAGGTTGTTTTCATCATAGCGATGCTTAAAGTCGGTTCGGGTTGAACTAGCAATTAATACATATTTCAATCATGAGATATGAAACATGGATGATAAAAGGATTTCCATCTGATGGAATTGAAAGCTAGGACTTGTATATGATACAGTCCAAAGTAATTTGTCGATCCAGAGGATGCTAGTAGGTATGCAAACTTCAGAGTTCCAGCAATGGATAGAAGAGAGCAAAATGGAGTTGGAATCTTCGTGTTTTGATGAAATGGTCAAAGGGGTTTTGACTTCATCAATGGGTAACGAAGATGCTTGTAATTCAAGAAAGTAAGTGGGAGCGTAATAATATTTCTAAAAACCTTATGTGCTTGGCACATTGGTAATTGGAAATAAATTTCTTGACACAAATTAGGACTTCATTTGAAAATAGTTTTTCGATGAAGTGCTTAGGCTAAATAGCCTCAATATTAGGCATGATGATCTATGGAGATAGATTTACCTAATGGGGCTAAGCAATGAATACATATTGACAAGATGCTAAAACCTTTTAGCATTTAAAACGCCAAGGAGTGATTCTTGCCAAAGTCACATGGAAAGAGTTTTTGCAAGACTCGGTGTCCCAAAACACTGATGAGTAAAATACATGATGCAGATTCCACACACTTTTGTGTTTGGATTAATCATGTATTCCATGGTATGTAAAACAACCAGATATGTCCGATACTCCCAAGGTGTTGCGAGTATGGATACCAAAGTGATCAAATTACTGATCATGGGACAACAGTGAAAGATGTCACAGAGTACTAGAGTAAGTACTGATGACATGGTTTTCTCGCAAGCAGAGATCATGAAGAGTTCGTTGTAAAATGTTACATCGATACAGTCTTCATCTTTTCTCCATGCGATTTTCCATTTAAATTAAGGGTTTTGTGTAACACACAATGTGGTGGCACAGTTAGTTGGAATTTATTCAAGCTAGTTACCGTGGCGAATTCTATAACAAGGGCTAAGTATGTTGACGCTTTAGAAGCGACAAAGAAGATGTTGAATCATATAGTTCATTCATGAACTTAGTATAGTTCCAAGATGGCTTTTGACAATGGGACACTACTGCAGGTAGTTGCTCCATAACTCAGTCTGAGGAATCCAGGTTCGACCTGTGATTCACATACATACAAAGCCAAGTCCACACAAAATATGAATTTTGTGAAAACGTGAGGACATGCAAAGATACACACGGAACTGAAGTCGTCAGATCCATTGGACATCAGGCTATACCACAAGCGAAGCATATTTACACCGGTGTGCCACAGGTGTGAAGTGCATTAGCATAAGCTAGATTATTGTCTCTAGTGCAAGTGGGAGTCTGTAGGAGATATGCCCTAGAGGCAATAATAAATGTTATTGATTATCTCCTTGTTCATAATTATGTTTATGTTCCATGCTATAACTGCTGTGGTTCCCGAGCCCGTATATCCATAAAGGCTCTGGGGAGAACCCATATGCACGTGTGGAATAATAAACGGTAAAATGTATTCCTAGTCGTGCCTCTAAGACTAGCTCAAGTGTTGCATGATGATTATGTTTTCCCAATCATGGGCATGTCTATGCCAAGCAACTTTGAGGGCACAATGTCAGGAAGGACATTTGTGTTGAATCGACCCGAATTGATGTTATGCTATGAGATTCATTCGTCACAAGTTTGTTGGCACATAACACAGAGATGGTTAACGTTTGCATGATTCCTTAGACCATGAGAGTATCGATTTTCTTCATGCTTGCTTCATGAACTTTGGGGTTTGTTAAACGTCATCCGTAAATGGGTGGCTATTACGGCGGCTTACGGGTTCATGGAAAAGTGTGTCAAGTAACTTGATAGCTCAAGATTGGGATTTGCTCCTCCGACGATGGAGAGATATCTCTGGGCCCTCTCGGTGTTACAGTATCCATCATCGTCTGGCCAGACACTTTGTGATTTGATCACGGGGATGCCGGAATACGATAACGAGAAAAGAGAACAATACCGGTAACGAGGTAACTAGCATAGTGGACAAGTTGTTGATCCACGGGAATGCCAACATGTCTCACCTCGGGTATTTGTAACATATCGCGAAGCAACAGGAATAGCACACGGCAACTGGAGGTTCACTCGAATATTTATTCGTGTGGGTATAGGGGTCAATATGGGTGTCCACGGCTCCGATGTTGATCATTGATCGGAAGGGGTTCCGGGTCATGTCTATACTTCACCGAACCTATAGGGTCACACACTTAAGGGTCATCTATCTGCTGAATACTAGACAGGGAGTCTGAGAGAAAATCACCGAAAAAGTTTCGGACACCGAAAAGTTTCGGACAGCGGAATCGTACCGCAGAGAGAGGTCATCGGATAAGTTTCGATGATACCGAAAAGTTGTTTCGGGATACACCATTAAGTCAAATTGGTTTCGGCACATGCCTGATAATTCTTGGAGGATGCCAGAATCATTCTGGAAGCTTTTTGGAATTTTCTGAGATAAAAACCGGAAATGTTCCGGAGCTGCCGGAGCCACTTCAGATGCGTTTCGCAGATGAAAATCACTAAAACCGGAATTGTTTCGGAACGCGTTGAAAATCATTTTAGTGGGTACTGGAAATGTTCTTAGCCCACATAAATATTTTCAGTTCGATCAGACGCTGAAAAATGTCGTCGTGAATAGTGAAAATCAGCTTTATGGTTACTTTATGGAAAGCCACCTTTTGGGGCTTTGCTCCAAAAGATCTTGGGGATGACATGGATGGATAGGAGCCATTTTTTGGGCCCCTCATGGGGGTGTGGCTGGCCACATGGGGTATCCCCCCTTGGGGACCCTCTTGTTCCTTGGTTTCACTCCTAGGTCCTTGTGGAAGGACTTCATTCATGTGCATTTTGGGTTTTTTGTGAAACTACCCTACCCCCTTGGGATTTCCTATAAATAGAGGTGGAGGGGCAGCCCTCCACACTGATCCCTTGCTCTCATACACATGCCATGCATTATCTGGCTTCTTCTCTCCCTCCCACGAAAAGAGTTTCGTAGAGCCGTAAGGCTGTCTGGGTCCGGCAGGAACTAGTTCTGGACGGCGAAGCCCTGCCGGATAGATGACACCGTATGTGTGCAACTCTGTAGAGAGATCGTAGTTTCGGTCTTAGTTCGTGAGTGCCTCCCGAAGGGCTGTCCATGTGACCGTCCGAGTTTTGAAGGTCCTCCCGAAGGGCTGTCCGAGTGACCGTTCGAGTTTCGAAGGTCCTCCCGAAGGGCTGTCCGCGACACCGTCCGGGGGGCTGTTCGACCGCCTCCCGGAGGGCTGTCTGAGGAGCAGATGAGGGTATACATCCTCGCGGTTGGGAGGTTGTAAATCCTAGCTGCGGGGATCTGCACCGCCGATCGTCATCGACTCTACTTCCCGCTGCGCTACGAGTCGGTAACGAAAAAGATCAAACCATGTATGCAGTCTCCATAGTGGTCCTGGGCTGGTGCGTAGGTCGGAAAATTTTTGTTTTCTGTCGCGTTCCCCTACATGGCCGGCCACATGGGGTATCCCCCCTTGGGGACCCTCTTGTTCCTTGGTTTCACTCCTAGGTCCTTGTGGAAGGACTTCATTCATGTGCATTTTGGGTTTTTTGTGAAACTACCCTACCCCTTTGGATTTCCTATAAATAGAGGTGGAGGGGCAGCCCTCCACACTCATCCCTTGCTCTCATACACATGCCATGCATTATCTGGCTTCTTCTCTCCCTCCCACGAAAAGAGTTTCGTAGAGCCGTAAGGCTGTCTGGGTTCCGGCAGGAACTAGTTCTGGACGGCGAAGCCCTGCCGGATAGATGACACCGTATGTGTGCAACTCTGTAGAGAGATCGTAGTTTCGGTCTTAGTTCGTGAGTGCCTCCCGAAGGGCTGTCCGTGTGACCGTCCGAGTTTCGAAGGTCCTCCCGAAGGGCTGTCCGAGTGACCGTTCGAGTTTCGAAGGTCCTCCCGAAGGGCTGTCCGCGACACCGTCCGGGGGGCTGTTCGACCGCCTCCTGGAGGGCTGTCTGAGGAGCAGATGAGGGTATACATCCTCGCGGTTGGGAGGTTGTAAATCCTAGCTGCGGGGATCTGCACCGCCGATCGTCATCGACTCTACTTCCCACTGCGCTACGAGTCGGTAACGAAAAAGATCAAACCATGTATGCAGTCTCCATAGTGGTCCTGGGCTGGTGCGTAGGTCGGAAAATTTTTGTTTTCTGCTGCGTTCCCCTATAGTGGCATCAAGAGCCGTGCTATGCGTAGATGCAGGTTTCGATCTAGAATACATGGAGATGTATGGGTATTGCATAATATAATTAGGTAGTAGATGAGATCTATTGCTGAAAATTATTTATGGGGGTGACAGATGAAATCTGTTACCCGAGGTTCTTGTTGCTTCCCTAGAATTTGTGTTTGCTCAATCTCGAGACAGCATGGTGGAATTTGACAAAGTTCAGGCAATCCGTGATGCTGATTGATCATGGAAGTGCTATCAGTTCTTTGGGTTCTGCCATAGTCAAAAGAAAGATGAAATTCGCAGATGAAAGGGCATTGCAGATATGATCTGCACGGGGGTCATGCGTACGACGAAGTTTAGTATGGGGCTCGAGATTTAATTATCCCATGTTTCATACACCCCGAGATGTTAATCTAGCAACCTGAATAATCATACTTGATGATAAAACGTTGGTAGCTGCGGTTTAAGTCAAAACCTTAGAAGCCACGTAAAATAAAATTTTGCATAAACCTATTAGAGGCGTCTAACTTGGTTTTGCAGGATGTGCATGTGATGTGGTATAGCAGTGCTCATACTAATTCGATTATGTATGAGATGACTATATGATGTAATTTGATTAACATGACCTGCGTGTCATGATTCGGCATGATGGCTGGAGCCATATGATTGCATTTTAATGACCTGGGTGTCAACCTTGTTGTAATGCATTATTTTGTTAGCTATAGAGATAGCAATATTATCTGGTGCATCGACAAGGTGGTGGCAATCTTCGTGAAGGTGACCACCGACGCGAATGCCGAAGACGAAGAAATGAAATACTTCTCCGTCAGAAAGGGCTATACCATATCATGCTATTATGAATTGCCTGAGATGTTTATCCCTTATGATGCACCCTTCTTGATTGCGCGGTAGTCGATTTTATTAGGGTGATCTCTCACTTAAAATATCAAGTAGTTAGTGTTCTCCCAAGTGTAGCACCGTCACGGCACCTATCTTTTCGGGGTGCGCCATGGATGCATAGGTACGAACGATTAGAGAAGTGTGAGGCGGGTGAGGTCAGACCTCGCAGCAAGATCACTTGGTTGTCTTGACGTTCATGGCAGGATCGTCCTGAGCTCGGAACACACGCATCGAAAGATGAGCAAGAGTCACATAGAGATGTGATCGGCAAGTTGGCCTACCGATTAAAATTCCCGTTATGAGATGATGATTCTATGGCGATGAATTGAAGTCTGGATCTTGTATCACTCAAAATTAATTGTGAGAAATATTGATTTGAGTGGGAGCGCACTGTTAAATTAACATGTTTAATTCTCAGTGCAATTAATTATGAACACTGTCTAAGTGTTTCTTGCAAAATAGTTGTAGAATAATGGCTCCCGTTTCCACCTTCCCTATTAAAATTGAATAACTGTTAAATATCTGGTTAAAACATTACGATTGGTAACGTAATATGAGGATTGTCCTCAAAAGTGCCGAGAAGGACTTTGTCCTATCGCATGCTTTCCGTATCCTCCCGCTAAAGCTATGGATCATGTGACTCAAGTCCTTCGATCCAAAAGCTATAATTCCGTTTCAGTCAAGTGCAATATGTTTGCTTCCATGAAACCCAAACTTCGAAAGTTGGGATAGTTATATGATATTCATGGAACTGAAAATTATTTTCAGATACAAACAAAGCAATGTTTGTTTGCAAGTATTAGTAAAAGTGTTTACTATGCATTTGACTGTTGGGAAAGGGATCTAGAAGAACGCCTG
Organism: Triticum aestivum; assembly: GCF_018294505.1. Lineage (NCBI taxonomy): Eukaryota > Viridiplantae > Streptophyta > Magnoliopsida > Poales > Poaceae > Triticum > Triticum aestivum. The sequence goes on from NC_057799.1 coordinate 655,819,446, forward strand.
TCATATAATGAAAGGTGAATAAAACAACAACTTAAAGAGAAAGGAAGTGTCCAAAGGGTGTTAGTATGACTTACACGCCTAGGAAGTCCGGGGCTAACGCCACTCTTAAGTTGGGTGCTTCTTTTGCGAGTAGGAGAAATACTAAAAGTTAAACTGTTAGAAGTAAAAAGGCAAAAAGAAAGATGACTGGAATATCCAGCTCATGTATGAATGTCATACAAGTTTTTGTTGTATAGTAGGCTGGTCAAAGATATAGTTCTTGGGAATTATGGTTAAACATGTTAATCACTAATTCTTGGGTATTGTGAGTTAATCACAAAGATACCCGCTCGATTGCATTCAATTGCGAATCACTGTAAGAGCTACTGTGGCCTAAAAAGACTAGCCAGAAATGAGGTTAAGGTATACACCGGGAACATAGTAAATGTTACTATACCTTCCATCGGTGTATTGCCGTCTGTATTTATTTTCATAATTCATTTAGAGTTTTACAAACTCTAGCCCATTGCATAAGGTATCTTGCAAGAAGGTTGTTCATAAGAGAACCTTTTATGTTCGATGTTATGAATAACACAAGGGCCATACTTTCATTATGAATGAGATGTATGTTATGAATATTGATAATAATACAATACCTCTGGGTTTACTTTCATAATTCATTTTAGAGTTTCATACACTCTAGCCCATTGCACAATGTTTGTTGCAAAAGATTTGTTCATAAAAACAACAATTGTTGTTAAGTATTATGAATAACATGAAGGGGCTTCCATTCAAGATGGGACGTATGTTATGAATATTGAGGGTAATATGATACATCCATAACACTGACGCTAAATGTCGCAAGACTAAAAGAATACCACACAAGTGTGGCACTACATTTGGTCACATTGGAGAAACCCGCATGGAAAATTCCATTATGATGGATTTTGAAGGCTTTTTGATTTTGAATCATCTGACACTTGCAACTTTCCTCCAAAAAGTGAAGTGACTAAAATACCGTTCACAGGCAATAAGGAACGAACAACAAACTTATTAGTGATCATACATTTGAGTGTGTAGTCCGATAAGTGTTGTTAGTGGTGAATTTATTTATCTTCAGAAATGACTCAAGTAGATATATGGATATTTACTTGATGAGACGTAAGTCTGGATCTTTTGAAATCATCCGAAAGGTTTTCAAAAATGAAGTAGAAGTTATTGTAACAAGAAAATTATGTTTCTGCAATTTGATTGCACAAAGGAATATTTGAGTTACATGTTTAGCGAATGTCTGATGAGTTCTGAAAGGGGTTTCATAACTTGCACCTCCCGGAACACCACTGCAAGTGAAAAGTCCGTGGAGATGTAATCTAACCATTTATGACATGGTAAGGTCAAAGATGACATAAATAAATTTGCCATTATCCTTTTTAAAGTGATGCTTTAGAGACTGCGGCTTTTACACTGAAAAGAGCTACATCGGGTCTGTTGAAATGAAGCCACGGTATGGTACGCCCAACCATGTTATATCTTTTCTTAACATTTGGAATATGGGGCTTGTGTAAAAGGTTACAAACCTATTCCAAATCAGACAAGTGCTACTTTGTAGGTTATACCAAAATGTTGGGTATTCCTCCCTCACTGGAAGTCTCTACAATAAAATGTATGAACTTCGGTCGAACTTGCAGTTGAACCACGTAGGCAAGGCTCGTGCAAACCTCTCAGGTGCGCAAACGAGATATTGTTGTTAGACAACATTATACCTACGATACACAAGGAAGCGTTGATGGGCCCTGACTCCGGAATTGGCTAAATGCCAATACAACCCAAGTTAGTTTCCATATAAGTGATTCAAGATTAAAACCTTGATACACCTTTCGGAAGACTTAGAGTCTAACAAATATTTATGGAACTTAAAACTGATATGGATAAAAAAAATTTATCCATAAAGCTCAACTTGTTGAAATAACAAGTTCAATAGTTGACTACGATGAGGTTGTTTTCATCGTAGCGATGCTTAAAGTCGGTTCGGGTTGAACTAGCAATTAATACATATTTCAATCATGAGATATGAAACATGGATGATAAAAGGATTTCCATCTGATCGAAATGAAAGCTAGGACTTGTATATGATACAGTCCAAAGTAATTTGTCGATCCAGAGGATGCTAGTAGGTATGCAAACTTCAGAGTTCCAGCAATGGACAGAAGAGAGCAAAATGGAGTTGGAATCTTCGTGTTTTGATGAAATGGTCAAAGGGGTTTTGACTTCATCAATGGGTAACGAAGATGCTTGTAATTCAAGAAAGTAAGTGGGAGCGTAATAATATTTCTAAAAACCTTATGTGCTTGGCACATTGGTAATTGGAAATAAATTTCTTGACACGAATTAGGACTTCATTTGCAAATATTTTTTTGATGAAGTGCTTAGGCCAAATAGCCTCAATATTAGGCATGATGATCTATGGAGATAGATTTACCTAATGGGGCTAAGCAATGAATACATATTGACAAGATGCTAAAACCTTTTAGCATTTAAAACGCCAAGGAGTGATTCTTGCCAAAGTCACATGGAAGGAGTTTTTGCAAGACTCGGTGTCCCAAAACACTGATGAGTAAAATACATGATGCAGATTCCACACACTTTTGTGTTTGGATTAATCATGTATTCCATGGTATGTAAAACAACCAGATATGTCCGATACTCCCAAGGTGTTGCGAGTATGGATACTAAAGTGATCAAAGTACTGATCGTGGGACAACAGTGAAAGATGTCATTGAGTACTAGAGTAAGTACTGATGATATGTTTTCTTCCAAGCGGAGATCATGAAGAGTTCGTTGTAAAATGTTACATCGATAGTCTTCATCTTTTCACCGTGCGATTTTCGATTTAAGTTAAGGGTTTTGTGTAACACACAATGTGGTGGCACAGTTAGTTGGAATTTGTTCAAACTAGTTACTGTGGCGAATTCTATAACAAGGGCTAAGTATGTTGACGCTTTAGAAGCGACAAAGAAGATGTTGAATCATATAGTTCATTCATGAACTTAGTATAGTTCCAAGATGGCTTTTGACAATGGGACACTACTGCAGGTAGTTGCTCCATAACTCAGTCTGAGGAATCCAGGTTCGACCTGTGATTCACATACATACAAAGCCAAGTCCACACAAAATATGAATTTTGTGAAAACGTGAAAACGCGAGGACATGCAAAGATACACACGGAACTGAAGTCGTCAGATCCGTTGGACATCAGGCTATACCACAAGCGAAGCATATTTACACCGGTGTGCCACAGGTGTAAAGTGCATTAGCATTAACTAGATTATTGACTCTAGTGCAAGTGGGAGTCTGTAGGAGATATGCCCTAGAGGCAATAATAAATGATATTATTTATCTCCGAGTTCATAATTATGTTTATGTTCCATGCTATAACTGCTATGGTTCTCGAGTCTGCAATAACCACGAGGCTCGGAGGAAGACTCATATGCACGTGTGGAATAATAAACGGTAAAATGTATTCCTAGTCTGGCCTCTAAGACTAGCTCAAGTGTTGCATGATGGTTATGTTTTCCTGATCATGGGCATGTCTATGTCAGCAACCTTGAGGGCATAATGTTAAGAGAACATTTGTGTTGAATCGACCCAGCATGATGTTATGCTATGAGATTCATTCATCACAAGTTTATTGGTACATAACACAGAGATGGTTAACGTTTGCATGATTCCTTAGACCATGAGAGTATCGAGTTTCTTCATGCTTGCTTCATGAACTTTGGGGTTTGTTAAACGTCATCCGTAAATGGGTGGCTATTACGGCGGCTTACGGGTTCATGGAAAAGTGTGTCAAGTAACTTGATAGCTCAAGATTGGGATTTGCTCCTCCGACGATGGAGAGATATCTCTGGGCCCTCTCGGTGTTACGGTATCCATCATCGTCTGGCGAGACACTTTGTGATTTGATCACGGGGATGCCGGAACACGATAACGAGAAAAGAGAACAATACCGGTAACGAGGTAACTAGCATAGTGGACAAGTTGTTGATCCACGGGAATGCCAACATGTCTCACCTCGGGTATTTGTAACATATCGCGAAGCAACAGGAATAGCACACGGCAACTGGAGGTTCACTCGAATATTTATTCGTGTGGGTATAGGGGTCAATATGGGTGTCCACGGCTCCGATGTTGATCATTGATCGGAAGGGGTTCCGGGTCATGTCTATACTTCACCGAACCTATAGGGTCACACGCTTAAGGGTCATCTATCTGCTGAATACTAGACAGGGAGTCTGAGAGAAAATCACCGAAAAAGTTTCGGACACCGAAAAGTTTCGGACAGCGGAATCGTACCGCAGAGAGAGGTCATCGGATAAGTTTCGATGATACCGAAAAGTTGTTTCGGGATACACCATTAAGTCAAATTGGTTTCGGCACATGCCTGATAATTCTTGGAGGATGCCAGAATCATTCTGGAAGCTTTTTGGAATTTTCTGAGATAAAAACCGGAAATGTTCCGGAGCTGCCGGAGCCACTTCAGATGCGTTTCGCAGATGAAAATCACTAAAACCGGAATTGTTTCGGAACGCGTTGAAAATCATTTTAGTGGGTACTGGAAATGTTCTTAGCCCACATAAATATTTTCAGTTCGATCAGACGCTGAAAAATGTCGTCGTGAATAGTGAAAATCAGCTTTATGGTTACTTTATGGAAAGCCACCTTTTGGGGCTTTGCTCCAAAAGATCTTGGGGATGACATGGATGGATAGGAGCCATTTTTTTGGCCCCTCATGGGGGTGTGGCCGGCCACTTGGGGTATCCCCCCTTGGGGACCCTCTTGTTCCTTGGTTTCACTCCTAGGTCCTTGTGGAAGGACTTCATTCATGTGCATTTTGGGTTTTTTGTGAAACTACCCTACCCCCTTGGGATTTCCTATAAATAGAGGTGGAGGGGCAGCCCTCCACACTCATCCCTTGCTCTCATACACATGCCATGCATTATCTGGCTTCTTCTCTCCCTCCCACGAAAAGAGTTTCGTAGAGCCGTAAGGCTGTCTGGGTTCCGGCAGGAACTAGTTCTGGACGGCGAAGCCCTGCCGGATAGATGACACCGTATGTGTGCAACTCTGTAGAGAGATCGTAGTTTCGGTCTTAGTTCGTGAGTGCCTCCCGAAGGGCTGTCCGTGTGACCGTCCGAGTTTCGAAGGTCCTCCCGAAGGGCTGTCCGAGTGACCGTTCGAGTTTCGAAGGTCCTCCCGAAGGGCTGTCCGCGACACCGTCCGGGGGGCTGTTCGACCGCCTCCTGGAGGGCTGTCTGAGGAGCAGATGAGGGTATACATCCTCGCGGTTGGGAGGTTGTAAATCCTAGCTGCAGGGATCTGCACCGCCGATCGTCATCGACTCTACTTCCCGCTGCGCTACGAGTCATAACGAAAAAGATCAAACCATGTATGCAGTCTCCATAGTGGTCCTGGGCTGGTGCGTAGGTCGGAAATTTTTTGTTTTCTGCTGCGTTCCCCTACACGTCAAGGGTACTTTCGTCTTTTCACCGGGTGGCATATAAATGCAGCAAGCCACCTCCCGCCCAGGCGCAGCCCCGCTCCGTCCTCCCCTCCCGTAACCCTACCTCCTCCTCTCCACTGAGCCGCCGCCCGTCCTCCTCCTCTCCTCTGCGCTGCCGCTGCCCGTCTTCCTCCTCTCCTCTCCTCTGCGTCGCCGTCGCCCGTCCTCCTCATCTCCTCTGCGCCGCCCGTCTCTGTCGCCGTCTGGCCTAGATGCGTCCGGAGTCCGTCGGGGCCGCACGCGGAGGAGACGCGCCGAGGAGGAGCATGAGCCACCGGAAAAGTCGGTTGTCGCGCCGTCGACGGGAGGAAGCTGGGCGGAGTGCGCCGTCGCCACCGGCTGCGCCCTAGGCGACGTCGACAGGCACCAGTGGATCGACCCGATGCCGAAAACCATCCCAGGCCCGCTGCATCTCCGGCTCTGGCAAGGCACTCCTGCAGAAGGTCGACGAGGAGATGCCGTGATGCAGACGCAGCTATGGCTACCCGTGGTGCTCCACTCCTGCTCTCCTCACTAGTAGAAAAGGGGGCTTTTGTCCCGGTTGGTAAGGGCCTTTAGTCCCGGTTTTTGAACCGGGACTAAAGGGTCGTTACTAATGCCTCCTACACGAACCGGGACTAAAGGCCGTCCACGTGGACGCAGACTAGAGCTCCACCTTTACTCCCGGTTGGTGTTACCAACCGGGACTAAAGGAAATTTTATGATACATTTTTTTTGAATTTTTTTTTGCGAATTTTTTTAATTTTTTTTTGATTTTCAAATTTCTGAATTATTTTAACCTCTAATCTCTAATCACCACCCCTCATCACTGCTCAATTTATCCTCTAGTCTCTAATCACCCCTCATCATTCCAAATCATCTAACTTCCCGGACGGTCACCCATCCTCTCACTACTCCAGCCTGAGCACGCTTAACTTCCGGGTTCTATTCTCCCTCGTTTCCAAGTCTGCAAATGTTGTTTTCCTGACAATAGTAAGATGTCAATCCTATTAACCCTCAGGAATTTAGCTTGAGCATGAAGTGACACATTTCACTGTTTGAGTTTGAAACTATTGTTTAAAAAAAAATTATTTAGTAACACTAATATTTCTGGAATAATTAGTTTGACCATTGTTTGACCACAGTTTGACCAGATTTGACCAAAATTCAAAAAAACTGAAATAATTATTTAGTAACACTAATATTCTAGAATAATTAGTTTGACCACAGTTTGACCATAATTTGACATTTTTTGAATTTTTTTGCCTCTCCAGATCTTAAAAGCCCCGTATCTTTTTTTCTGTTAGGTTTTTGAGGATTTTGAAAATGTTTAACGGGGTTCCCCCGGTTAAATTCGGATGTAACTTTTCGAGTAGATGATTTTTCATATAAAAAACTTTTTCATCTGAGTTCGTATGCAAAAGTTATGCCCATTTTAAGAAATTCCAGAGAGATTTTGCAAATAAAGTCGAAATTCATATTTGTTAATTTTTCCAACAACTAGACCACATATCACATGGGAAACTTATTTTATTTTATTTTTTTGACACTTCCATCATTTTCTTTTGTTTTTTCTAAAACTGAAAAGGCGGTAGGGGGGGTAGAGTTTGAAAATGGGACCTTTAGTACCGGTTCGTGCCATGAACCGGTACTAATGCCTGAAAGCCCATTAGTATCGGTTGGTGGCACCAACCGGGACTAAAGGTTAGGGACTAATGTGAAAACTGCCCTGTGACCAAAGCCCTGTTTTCTACTAGTGCCTCGTCACCCAGGTAACGCGGCCGGCCCTCGTCATCCCCTGGCTCGCAGATGCATTTTTTGCCTGGGCATCTGATCTGCGGTGGCTCTCCCGATTGTTCCGATGGCAGGACCTTAGAACGCACTGGCACATCTCATGGAGGCCAAACGGACCGCGGCCCGGTTGTTTCAATGCGTGATGATGCAATGTTCTTCCCAAAATCGATTAGCTGGTGTTAGTTGCTGCCTACAGGCTTGTACACAGTCTGCTGCCAACACCTCCTCGTGTGTGTGACACCTCCAATTCCAGAAGTCACAACCTAGGCTCTCAAAGGATCGAGCAGAGGCAACTGACAGCGGCTCGGCGTGGCAACTACTGGATCAACAGAAGATTGAGCGCAGATTGAGTCCATAAATTCAGGTGATGGGATTCACAAATCAATTCTAAACTCCTGTACAACCAAGCTTTGTTGTGTGCGGTATGGAAAAATAGTCCATAATGTTAGTTTAATGTGCATACATGTATAGTAGCTGAACCCATCTTAAAATGTTTCTAGATTCGCCCATGGATTACCCTGGTTGTTTCTAAGCCGTGCTCTTATTTGGCCACTGCTAGAACGGACACTGCCGAGGGAGCGGCTGATGGAGGCGGTCTGGCCGGAGATACATATGTGAGTCAGTGAATATTAATTAGCAGGCGCTGCAATATTGATTAGGCGCCGAGTAGTCACGCAAACACTGAATATCCCAAAGCCTTACGGGCTGTTCGTGACCTGTCTTGAATACACATTTTTTGCTCACCATATGTTCGATTAAGTTGTTGTCTAGCCATTTGGTGTTGTGTGCGTAGTTCAATGATTTGCACCTCTGATAAAATCCGCTTAATTCATGGTAGGTTGTTGCGGCCAGGACGACACCAGTAGTTTCTCTACAGATGAGAAGGTTACCAATGGCCATGGGAATAGCTAATTGGCTAATCCAGGTATCCTGTTTGTCTATCATCAAGTTTAGTAATTTTGTGGGGTTGAAGGGAATAGCTCAATTGGCTGCCGGTGCATGAATTAGAGCTTTCATGACATTATTTTGAATCAATACATTTTGTCGTATGCAGACTTTGTATCCATTAACTAGATCCATCTTTGTTTGATGTAGTTCTCTGTGATTTGAAAGCAACTCATGTCTCAAGATCAATTAGCATGGCCTTGGAGTAAATTGGCTGGTATGCAAGTATGACAAGTGGATGATACTTTCATCCGTTTTTCCTCCCATCACATGTGCTCCTGTTGGTCCAAATCAATATTTGTGTTACAAGGTTTCCATAATACAGGCTGGTAGACAGATTAAAGAATCAGGTGACCATTCCTTTGATTTTAATCTAGAATCTCTCATCTTTGTATGTGCAGATTTTTTTGTACATAAATACATGATAATCTGAAGTTAATTGGTCACACTGTCTGTATTGTAGGTATTGCTCTTCCGAAGCTGACCTCACAATCGTTCATGTCATCCCGGCCTCACGCAGAGGCAAATGGGAATGAGAAAACTTGGTACGGATTCTCGCTATTTCTACTATCTTCTTACCATCCTTGAAAAGTATTTGTATAGGTGCGGTGTTGTAGAATTGGTTTTGTTTTCACTAAGACAAACACTACCAATAGAAAAGTATTTATTTATGCTCTTACTTCAGATTTTCTTTTGGTGCAGTGTAAACTGCTAGCAGAGCTACGCTGTCGAGTACAGAGTTGATATGATGCTCTGATAGATTCAGAACAGGAAGGATCAACCGTATTCTAAGGTTCAAGCCATCATTCTTCTTTCAGCGTTCTTCTTTGGAAATGATCAATTACCAAATCATCTTTCTTAGGTATTTATTTTTCTTTCCTGTGTTTTGCATTTTGGTGTTGTCTATTTTTTTTATGTTTCCATTTGTCTCTCCTTTGATATATCCAAAGAATATGAACATATGTTTATATAAACATAAGTTTACTTTCTGTAGGTCTTTATAGTAAAGATGTTATTTTGACAAGCACTGGAATATAAATAGTATGATGCTACTGATTCTTCCCTTTGAACTTCGTACTGCCAACATTTTCACCTTTTTCTTGGTGTATGTGTGCAAGTAGTGTTTTTTCAGTCAGCGCGGCTGCCAATGAGGTGTTGTTAACATACTTACTTTATTTTTGTTTCTTCTTATTTTTTTCCTTCAGTGATTTGCAGGGTTTAATCCCCAAGCATTCACATATTTGCTTATGTGGTTGTTTTGTCTATGCCTAAGAGGTGTTCAATGATAATATAGGCAGTCAGACAGGGGAGAACTGTTTTATGCATTTCAGTTTTTTTTTTGAAATTTAGCTCCAATAAATGATGATTGGAAATTATGACTACTTGATGGGAGTATTTGTTTATATGGTTCTTTCGTCCATGTCTACGTATCTTTTCTGATGTGCGGTCTGCCCTATGAGCTTGCAAATGCTAAGATGTTTCAGAGGTGACTTGTTTTTCCAAGATTATTGCTATATACTATTTGCCTATTTAACTCATGGATGGCCTAATTATGATTTCATTTCTTTGCATTATATCATCCAGTTTGTGGGATATGAAATACTATGCATTCAGGTTGCAGTTCAAAATATTAATTATGTGTGTGGCGGTGATTCTATGTCATGTGTTTGAAACCATCTTTACCTGCATGCCCTCTTTGGTAGTTATTATAAGCTCTTTCCCTTATGCTTTCCAACGGTGAAATGTCCATGCTAACTGAGGTTTTTTGTGCCTTCTCAGTAAGTTGATTGCATTGGCTCTTTGTGCATTAAAAAATAGCCAATTCCTTAGCTGATTATACCTAGGTGATGTTTAGGTCCAGATGTGGACATTTTTGTCCATAAAGCAGAGCATACTTCCATGTATTTTTACAATGAAAGAACAGGTTGATTATCTTCATATTTATTATGTAGATATCTCATCGATTCATACTCTTTGTTGGTGTGATACATCATTGTTAAAAAAACAATTATAGTGCCATGTTGTGCTAGATGTTTGATGTTTTCTCTAATACACGGATAAAGAAGTTCCCTTATTAAGTTATTGTGTTGTCTTACCTCTGTTTATTTCTGCTTTTAGGGGTGTGGCCGGTGGTAAAGCTTGCAGATGATACATACATCAATGACATATCTGAAATAAATGTTCTTCACATGAGGTATTTCTCTATCGAGATCTGTCGCTAAATTGAGCAACTTTATATCTGTTTAAGTGATTAAGTGATTGGAACACACTGAGTTCGGTGATTAAGCGCTACTTCTGCAGGCAACGGTGTTCTCGATTATGGAGAGGGACCGGCACGGCCTTCGTGTTCTACTCCCGCCGGTTCAGTCGTTTCCTCGCAGGAGCGGATCGATCGATTGAGTATGACATGATGCCCCGAAGGTTCAATTGCTCCTTGCGTACCACTCTCAGCTGATAGCCAGTTTGTTGGTACCGTGCTTTGACTCCCTATTCCTCATCTCCCAGAAGAAGCTTAGACACGAGTTTGCAATGGAGGGGGCACATCCATCAGGAAAGATCGAGGACAGTGCCCTCGACGACATGCTGCTGGTGGCCTGAGTACCATCTGTCAGTGAGGAGAAACACATGTCTACCCCTTCTCTACCGGTAACAACTTCGTGTCTCTCCCGTCTCCCCCACTATCCCTTCCTTCCTCGCCATCACATCCCAAATCAAGAGGCAAACCGTCGCAACCCCTTTCAAGTTATTACCTGTATATGCCACCACATTCGGTCAGTCAAAATTCATACTTGGCAGGGCGTCTTCGATGGTCCGTCTGAAGGAAATATGCCCTAGAGGCAATAATAAAGTTATTATTTATTTCCTTATATTATGATAAATGTTTATTATTCATGCTAGAATTGTATTAACCGGAAACATAATACTTGTGTGAATACATAGACAAACAGTATGTCATTAGTATGCCTCTACTTGAATAGCTCGTTGATCAAAGATGGTTATGTTTCCTAATCATAGACATCAGTTGTCATTTGATTAACGGGATCACATCATTAGGAGAATGATGTGATTGACTTGACTCATTCCGTTAGCTTAGCACTCGATCGTTTAGTATGTTGCTATTGCTTTCTTCATGACTTATACATGTTCCTATGACTATGAGATTATGCAATTCCCGTTTACCGGAGGAACACTTTGTGTGCTACCAAACGTCACAACATAACTGGGTGATTATAAAGGTGCTCTACAGGTGTCTCCGAAGGTACTTGTTGGGTTGGCATATTTTGAGATTAGGATTTGTCACTCCGATTGTCGGAGAGGTATCTCTGGGCCCTCTCGGTAATGGACATCACTTAAGCCTTGCAAGCATTGCAACTAATGAGTTAGTTGCGGGATGATGTATTACAGAACGAGTAAAGAGACTTGCCGGTAACGAGATTGAACTAGGTATCGAGATACCGACGATCGAATCTCGGGCAAGTAACATACCGATGACAAAGGGAACAACGTATGTTGTTATGCGGTCTGACCGATAAAGATCTTCGTAGAATATAGGAGCCAATATGAGCATCCAGGTTCCGCTATTGGTTATTGACCGGAGACGTGTCTCGGTCATGTCTACATAGTTCTCGAACTCGTAATCCGCACGCTTAACGTTTCGATGACCGTTTTATTATGAGTTTATATGTTTTGATGTACTGAAGGTTGTTCGGAGTCCCGGATGTGATCACGGACATAACAAGGAGTCTCGAAATGGTCGAGACATGAAGATTGATATATTGGAAGCCTATGTTTGGATATCGGAAATGTTCCGGGTGAAATCGGGATTTTACCGGAGTACCGGGAGGTTACCGGAACCCCCGGGAACATAATGGGCCTTAGTGGGCCTTGGTGGAAGAGAGGAGAGGAGGCCAGGGCAGGGCCGCGCGCCCCTCCCCCCCAATCCGAATAGGACAAGGAGAGGGGGGCGGCGCCCCCCTTTCCTTCCTCCCCTCCACCTTTTCCCCCTCTCTCTCCTAGTCCAACATGGAAAAGGGGGGAGTCCTCCTGGCGCGCCTCTCCCCTAGGCCGGACGCACCCCCTTGCTCCTTTATATACGAGGGCAGGGGGCACCTCTAGACACAAGTTGATCAGTTGATCTCTCCCAACCGTGTGCGGTGCCCCCCTCCACCATAGTCCAACTCGATAATACTGTAGCGGTGCTTAGGCGAAGCCCTGCGTCGGTAGAACATCAACATCGTCACCACGCCGTCGTGCTGACGAAACTCTCCATCAACACTCGGCTGGATCGGAGTTCGAGGGACGTCATCGAGCTGAAGGTGTGCTGAACTCGGAGGTGCCGTGCGTTCGGTACTTGATCGGTTGGATCGTGAAGACGTACGACTACATCAACCGCGTTGTGCTAACGCTTCCGCTTTCGGTCTACGAGGGTACGTGGACAACACTCTCCCCTCTCGTTGCTATGCATCACCATGATCTTGCGTGTGCGTAGGAAAATTTTGAAATTACTACGTTCCCCAACACCGCCTGCCTCATCGGCATCCAACGGGGGTGTGGAGAGATCCTTACCAGCTCAACGGACAACCCCACTCACTCCTTCTGCAACATAAGGTTTCCAGGCAAACCCTAATTTCCACTGCTGGTAATTTGTTCTCTACTGTCACCATCCATCTCTCACTATTCTGTATGGTTCACGTAAAATAGATTTTTCTGCATTGTTTATTTGTATTAGATGATTATTAGTACATCAGGAAGTTGTGGTAGCTTCCACACCCTTTATATGAACTCTGGGAGGATTTTATTCAGATGTGATTTGCTTGACCTGTGTAGATGTGTAGACCTTCCCCATTTTCTCTCAATATAGCCCATCGTTTCTAATTGGTATTCATTACAGTACTCTCGAGTTTGGTCGTTACAATTGCCCCTTCTGCCATTGTTTAAGTTTTCCCCGTTCTGCCATTGTTATCATGCATGTACTATAATTTTAATTTGGACTAATTTATGAACGTGGAGCTCCTGATTTGGTTTCACTAAGTCCCCCTCTTTGGAACAATCCACCACTACTACCTCATGATTATGCTGTATATATATACGGCAAATGTGTTTCTGTATTTACATTGGTAAAACATGCGTTTACTTGTACTGGCCAGGAATAGTTCTCTGATTAATAATGCTATAGTTTGCTGTTGACTACTTCTACCTTCTTATCTCTCATGTTGTTTTACCAGTATTCTTCCTTCTTATTTCTCCTGTTGGTTTTGCTTCCTAGAACCATAATTCTCATTACAAAGCATATATGTCTCTCTCTGACAGTTACTCTTTCCATTGTCTTGGCTTGTAGGTCGCCGCTTGAGTCAAACGAGGTCATGGTTACCTTACCTGGTGAGTTAGTGTCCACTAAGAGCACAATCCACCGCTGCCATATACCAGATGGCGCCATCAAGGACGTCGTCGTACTGACCGCCGATGACCTACATCCTTTCTCTTTCCCTCATATTTTGCAGAATGGAAGTGGCCTGAAAGCCACTTGAATGAAATCCTATGTTTTGCGATGTGCCAATGCCATGAATTAGATCTCTGTAGTATATTTTTAATTGAATTTTTTATTGTGATATTGAGCATGGTGCATTAGTGCACGGATCAGCATTGCATAATGCAACTGTTTTGACGTATGGTGATATCTGTTTTGTGCAGACTAAGAAGGCTTTGTACTGAATTTTTATAGGTCACGCATGACGAGTTGCCCTTACTATGTTATTGTTAATCTTGATGCTTTGTAATGAATTTTTATGCAAACCAGTTATTTGCCCGGATTGTCTTATATCGTAAATCTTGATGCTCTCTATCGGACCACTCCTGGATTTTGATGCTTTCTATTGATTCATGTCCTTTGTACAATACTTTGTATTGGATTACATCCTTGATAAATACCAGACGCTGGATCATTGCTTTAGACAGGCACACTTTGCGCCCAAACATAAATTGGGTCCTTTTGTCTATTGAGCACTATGAATGGGATCAATGTTGTTATGACCAAATGTGTCATGTTTGCCTTACCTTGGCATTACTTTAACAAAATCCTCTGCTGGAAACATATGTCCCGAGCAATGTCAATGCTTTCTTTCTGATGAAAATTTACTGTATTGGACTAATCCATCCTGAGCAATCACTTTAATTCTTTGGCAACACAAAATGTTATGTTTAAGCGTTGGAACAATGCGATGAGCAGACACCACGCGCAAGGGGCATTGTACCCGGCAGCGGTGCTGTCAGGTGCGGCAAGCCGCATTTTATTGCCATGGTTTGTTGTTTGTCATCTAAAAATGTATTCATATGGATACATTATGAGAGTCTTTTAATTTGTATCGAATTAAGCCGCTTGGTTCGTGATTTGTCTTTGTGTGTCCAGAATTTGTTTATGAATGCCCAACCTAACAAAGTATATCAATCGGCAGGTCCTCACAATACAACATGCGAGGAGTAAGCCAACAAGGCTATCGGACGGGGCCCAACTATCTATATATATGGTCTAATATTATAACATAGTACTAGGTAGTGATCTAAACGATCTTATATTTCTTGACAGAGGAACAGTATTGGCACTCCACCTTGCTTTTGATATCTTTGATCTTTGAACCGTTTCCGTTGTCCTGGAGAGGCATTGTGTGTTGCTTTTGTTATAAATCTCTCTCTCTCTCTCTCTCTCTCATGCAATGCATGGCTATTTGTATGATGCATGGATAGAAGAGATTAAGGATGAGCACTAAATTGTGTTCTCATTTTGGAAGTTATTGTGTGCTGCAATTCTTCATTTCTTTTGGTATGATGGTCCAAACCTGCGCATGTTTCCCTTTCATCATGTCAATCTGTCAAATTTGAAGCATGACCTACTGTGTTGGATGGTCGCCGGGTTGGATATGACCGCACCCGGCAGGGTTGCGGGGTGCGGCAAGCCGCACTTTTCATCTAGTGCAATCAAATAGGGACATGATATGGCCAATATCATTTTTTGCTCCTTTTGATCTCCATCTTCGGGGCGCCATGATCATCATCGTCACCGGCATGACACCATGATCTCCATCATCGTGTCTTCATGAAGTTGTCTCGCCAACTATTACTTCTACTACTATGGCTAACGGTTAGCAATAAAGTAAAGTAATTACATGATGTTTCAGTTGACACGCAGGTCATAAATAAATTAAGACAACTCCTATGGCTCCTGCCGGTTGTCATACTCATCGACATGCAAGTCATGATTCCTATTACAAGAACATGATCAATCTCATACATCACATATAACATTCATCACATTCTTCTGGCCATATCACATCACACGACATATGCTGCAAAAACAAGTTAGACGTCCTCTAATTGTTGTTGCAAATTTTTACGTGGCTGCTATAGGTTTCTTAGCAAGAACGTTTCTTACCTACGCCAAAACCACAACGTGATATGCCAATTTCTATTTACCCTTCATAAGGACCCTTTTCATCGAATCCGATCCGACTAAAGTAGGAGAGACAGACACCCGCTAGCCACCTTATGCAACTAGTGCATGTCAGTCGGTGGAACCTGTCTCACGTAAGTGTACGTGTAAGGTCGGTCCGGGCCGCTTCATCCCACGATGCCGCCGGATCAACATAAGACTAGTAACGGCAAGTAAATTGACAAAATCGACGCCCACAACAACTTGTGTTCTACTCGTGCATAGAAACTACGCATAGACCTAGCTCATGATGCCACTGTTGGGGATTGTTGCAGAAATTAAAAAATTTCTACACATCACCAAGATCAATCCATGGAGTCATCTAGCAATGAGAGAGAGAGGAGTGCATCTACATACCCTTGTAGATCGCGAGCGGAAGCGTTCAAGAGAACGGGGTTGATGGAGTCGTACTCGTCGTGATCCAAATCACCGATGATCCTAGTGCTGAACGGACGGCACCTCCGCGTTCAACACACGTACGGAGCGGAGACGTCTCCTCCTTCTTGATCCAGCAAGGGGGAAGGAGAAGTTGATGGAGATCCAGCAGCACGACGGCTTGGTGGTGGAAGCAGCGGGATTCCAGCAGGGCTTCGCAAGCGCTACTGGAGGAGGAAGAGGTGCCACGGGAGGGAGAGGGAGGCGCCAGGGCTTAGGGTGCGGCTGCCCTCCCTTCCCTCCACTATATATAGGGGCTGGGGGGGCGCATGCCCCCCTTGGAGATCCCATCTAGAGGGGGGGGGCGGCGGTCCCCGGGGAGGGCCCCTCGGGGGGCAACGGCCCCCTAGGGTTTCCAACCCTAGGCGCCTTGGGCCCTTGGGTGGGGCGCACCAGCCCACCAGGGGTTGGTTCCCACGCCACTTCAGCCCATGGGGCCCTCCGGGATAGGTGGCCCCACCCGATGGACCCCCGGGACCCTTCCGGTGGTCCCGGTACAATACCGGTGACCCCCGAAACTCTCCCGGTGGCCGAAACTGGACTTCCTATATATAAATCTTTACCTTCGGACCATTCCGGAACTCCTCGTGCCGTCCGGGATCTCATCCGGGACTCCGAACAACTTTCGGTTAACCGCATACTAATATCTCTACAACTCTAGCGTCACTGAACCTTAAGTGTGTAGACCCTACGGGTTCGGGAGACACGTAGACATGACCGAGACAACTCTCCGGTCAATAACCAACAGCGGGATCTGGATACCCATGTTGGCTCCCACATGCTCCACGATAATCTCATCGGATGAACCACGATGTCGAGGATTCAATCAATCCCGTATACAATTCCCTTTGTCTATCGGTACGATACTTGCCCGAGATTCGATCATCGGTATACCGATACCTTGTTCAATCTCGTTACGGCAAGTCTCTTTACTCGTTCCCGTAACACATCATCCTGTGAACAACACCTTGATCAAACTGAGCTCATTATGATGATGTCCTACCGAGTGGGCCCAGAGATACCTCTCCGACATACGGAGTCACAAATCCCAGTCTCGATTCGTGCCAACCCAACAGATACTTTTGGGGATACCCGTAGTGTACCTTTATAGCCATCCAGTTACGTTGTGACGTTTGGCACACCCAAAGTACCCTTACGGTATCCGGGAGTTGCACAATCTCATGGTCTAAGGAAAGGATACTTGACATTAGAAAAGCTCTAGCAGACGAACTACACGATCTTGTGCTATGCTTAGGATTGGGTCTTGTCCATCACATCATTCTCCTAATGATGCAATCCCGTTATCAATGACATCCTATGTCCATAGTCAGGAAACCGTAACCATCTATTGATCAACGAGCTAGTCAACTAGAGGCTCACTAGAGACATGTTATAGTCTATGTATTCACACATGTATTACGATTTTCGGATAACACAATTATAGCATGAACAATAGACAATTATCATGAACAAGGAAATATAATAATAACCATTTTATTATTGCCTCTAGGGCATATTTCCAACACACCCTTCCTCCTGAATATGAAATTTTTTGTGTGGCAATTGTTGAGGGATCGCCTCCCATATGTGATAGAGGTGCTCATAAGGCACGGCGCGGGGAATGGGTCGTGCCCCCTTTGTGGTGTCCCGGGGACCCACATCCTTTTCTCTATCATGGTGGCAAGAATTCTTTGGAGGTCTTTATGTGAGGCTCTGGGCCTGACTGGAAGACCTTAGACCTAATTGGGTCCCTTCAAACCGGAGCCAATCAGATATGTAGGAAGAGGCGTCTATTCTGGCTTATGCTTGTGCGTTAGATTGGACGCCATGGAAGACGCGTAATAAGATGGTGATTGAGAGGGTCTCTCTTAGACAGATCTCTAATTTATTGCTCAAATTTCTTGTTTTTTCTACAGCACTGGCACCTCCTGTCTAGGTAGCACGACCCTTCAAACCGGAGCCAATCAGATATGTAGGAAGAGGCGTCTATTCTGGCTTATGTTTGTGGCGTTAGATTGGACGCCCTGGAAGACGCGTAATAAGATGGTGATTGAGAGGGTTTCTCTTAGACAGATCTCCAATTTATTGTTCAAATTTCTTGTTTTTTCTACAGCACTGGCACCTCCTGTCTAGGCAGCACGACCGCAAGCGTCTCGTACATGATGGATGCGTTGCATCTACCGCTTGTTGACTATCCTCGTAGTAGGTGCCTTGAGTCTGTGGCCCCTTGATTGTTTTTTTTTTCTTTATTTCTTTTATGCTTTTTTGGACGGTTTCGTGGTGTTGTCCTAACAGATTATTGTATTTCGCTGCAGTTGAACTTGTTGTATGGTCGTAGTAATGATTGTATTTATTACTAGTGGGAGGATGGATGCATGTTCCAACTTTTGTCTTATTGTGTCGACCCGGTAGAGTACAGGTTCTGCCGAGGCCTGTTTGTTCTTTCCTCCAGCTTGAGTCTAAACAAAAATCGACCATGACTGGACTGAAAAACAGCCGAAGCGGCTTCCAATGTGAGGGGTGGGAGGCTGTCATGGCGTACCAAAATTCGACAGAGCCAAATAGAAAATCAGTCGACTGTTTATCTTGGGAATATGAAAAAATAAAATGTTTTGAGTGAAGTAACCTGAGCATGAGCAGTAGCCCGACAACAAGGTAATAACTGTTAAATGGTTAGGAAAGTTTCACTAAGATTGGATGTTTACTAAATATAACAGGACCGAAGTTCATTAACATAGTCAAATGCAGTTTACTAAGCGTTTCCAAATGGTAACTTTTATTAGCAGCAAAACTACCCTTACCATTCTCATAGATCCACAAAGAAGAAACAAAGAACGCATGCATTGCCTCATGCACACTTTGTCACCCAAGTTGTGCACCACGTTGATATTCCCATGATCGAGATCCATGTCTTGAAGAGAAAAAAAAAGCTGCTCACATGAATCGCGGGGCAGCAAGAAAATTGTGCTCACGCTAATACTAAGGTTGCAAGCAAGGAATCAAGTTGAATTGTTGTTTGCGATCATGTCTTTGATCCTCCTTCCAATTTATCAATCACATACGAAGGATGAGAAAAGGCCCTACGGTGGTGTGCAACTTCACCCATATACCTATATATACATCAACGGTCTCAAACTATCAACACTATAGAGCTAGCCACTAATTTAATTAGCTATTCTCATGAGAATTTGGAGTAAACCAAATCCACACACGGGAAGTAGAACTCGTAGATGTAGGTGTTCCTGAGCCATCCCTAGCCAAGCAGACGGTTGTCGCCTTCCTCCCGTGCGTGGATGCTTCAAGGCCATCACCTTCCGCCCTTACATGGCAGCACCGAGGTTGTCGGTTGTCTCCATGCATCGAGGCCAACACCGGGCCAAGTTCGTCAACTGGGGCCACCCGTGGTGCTATTCTGCGCTGTCGCTTGAGCTGGCCATGGCACTCGTGACATCACGTTTGCTGGATCGGAGGCATCTGGGTTTTTCCACAGTGTCGGCCATAGCACCAGATCTTTCACATGCGGCTCGTGCTCATCGAGGTGCTCACACACCGCGCCACATGCCACGACCATCCTCTTCACCTGTCGTGAGGCCATGACCGCTGCCAGCATCTAGTCTTACGCATACATGAAAACGTAATACTGAGGTTCCAAGCTGAATTGTTGTGAGCTATCATGCCTTTGATTCTGCTTCCAATTTCTCAATCACATATAAAGGATGAGAAAAGGCCTTAAGGTGGTGTGCAACTCCACCCATATACACATGTTTTACTTCCGAATATCACATAATTGCTCTCAAACTATCAAGACGATAGAGCTAGCCACTAATTTAATTAGCTATTCTCATGAGAATTTGGAGGAAACCAAATCCACGCACGGGAAGTAGAACTCGTAGATGTATGTGTTCATGAGCCATCCCTAGCCAAGCCGACGGTTGTCTCCTTCCTCCCGTGCGTGGATGCTTCAAGGCCATCACCTCCGCCCTTACATGGCAGCACCGAGGTTGTCGGTTGTCTCCATGCATCGAGGCCAACACCGGGCCAAGTTCGTCAACTGGGGCCACCCGTGGTGCTATTCTGCGCTATCGCTTGAGCTGGCCATGGCACTCGTGACATCACGTTTGCTGGATCGGAGGCATCTGGGTTTTTCCACAGTGTCGGCCATAGCACCAGATCTTTCACATGCGGCTCGTGCTCATCGAGGTGCTCACACACCGCGCCACGTGCCACGACCATCCTCTTCACCTATCGTGAGGACATGACCGCTGCCAGCATCTGGTCTTACGCATCCATGAAAACGTAATACTGAGGTTCCAAGCTGAATTGTTGTGAGCTATCATGCCTTTGATTCTGCTTCCAATTTCTCAATCACATATAAAGGATGAGAAAAGGCCTTACGGTGGTGTGCAACTCCACCCATATACACATGTTTTACTTCCGAATATCAGATCAATGCTCTCAAACTATCAACACGATAGAGCTAGCCACTAATTTAATTAGCTATTCTCATGAGAATTTGGAGGAAACCAAATCCACGCACGGGAAGTAGAACTCGTAGATGTATGTGTTCGCAAGCCATCCCTAGCCAAGCCGACGGTTGTCGCCTTCCTCCCGTGCGTGGATGCTTCAAGGCCATCACCTTCCGCCCTTACATGGCAGCACCGAGGTTGTCGGTTGTCTCCATGCATCGAGGCCAACACCGGGCCAAGTTCGTCAACTGGGGCCACCCGTGGTGCTATTCTGCGCTGTCGCTTGAGCTGGCCATGGTACTCGTCACATCACGTTTGCTGGATTGGAGGCATCTGTGTTTTTCCACAGTGTCGGCCATAGCACCAGATCTTTCACATGCGGCTCGTGCTCATCGAGGTGCTCACACACCGCGCCACGTGCCACGACCATCCTCTTCACCTGTCGTGAAGACATGACCGCTGCCAGCATCTGGTCTTACGCATCCATGAAAACGTAATACTGAGGTTCCAAGCTGAATTGTTGTGAGCTATCATGCCTTTGATTCTGCTTCCAATTTCTCAATCACATATAAAGGATGAGAATGAAGGAAATATGCCCTAGAGGCAATAATAAAGTATTATATATTTCCTTATATCATGATAAATGTTTATTATTCATGCTAGAATTGTATTAACCGGAAACGTAATACATGTGTGAATACATAGACAAACAGAGTGTCACTAGTATGCCTCTACTTGACTAGCTCGTTAATCAAAGATGGTTATGTTTCCTAGCCATAGACATGAGTTGTCATTTGATTAACGGGATCACCTCATTAGGAGAATGACGTGATTGACTTGACCCATTTCGTTAGCTTTGCACCAGATTGTTTAGTATGTTGCTATTGCTTTCTTCATGACTTATACATGTTCCTATGACTATGAGATTATGCAACTCCCGTTTACCGGAGGAACACTTTGTGTGCTACCAAACGTCACAACGTAACTGGGTGATTATAAAGGTGCTCTACAGGTGTCTCCAAAGGTACTTGTTGGGTTGGCGTATTTCGAGATTAGGATTTGTCACTCCGATTGTCGGAGAGGTATCTCTGGGCCCACTCGGTAATGCACATCACTATAAGCCTTGCAAGCATTGTGACTAATGAGTTAGTTGCGGGATGATGTATTACGGAACGGGTAAAGAGACTTGCTGGTAACGAGATTGAACTAGGTATCGAGATACCGACGATCGAATCTCGGGCAAGTAACATACCGATGACAAAGGGAACAACGTATGTTGTTATGCGGTCCAACCGATAAAGATCTTCGTAGAATATGTGGGAGCCAATATGGGCATCCAGGTCCCGCTATTGGTTATTGACCGGAGAGGTGTCTCGGTCATGTCTACATAGTTCTCGAACCCAAAGGGTCCGCACGCTTAAAGTTACGATGACAGTTATATTATGAGTTTATGTGATTTGATGTACCGAAGGTTGTTCAGAGTCCCGGATGTGATCACGGACATGAAGAGGAGTCTCGAAATGGTCGAGACGTAAATATTGATATATTGGACGACTATATTCGGACACCGGAAGTGTTCCGGAGAAGTTTCGGATTAAACCGGAGTGCCGGAGGGTTACCGGAACCCCCCGGGGAAGTATTGGGCCTTGGTGGGCCTTGAGGGGAGAGAGAGGGCAGCAGCCAGGAGGTGGCGCACCCCCTCCCAAGGGGAATCCTAGTTGGACTAGGAGAGGGGGGCGCAGCCCCCTTTCCCTCTCCCTCTCCCTCTCTTTCCTTCCCCCCCCCCCCCCTCTTTTCCTAGTAGGACTAGGAAAGGGGAGTCCTACTCCTACTAGGAGGAGGACTCCCCCTCTCTCCTTGGTGCGCCTAGGGCAGCCGGCCTCCCCCTTGCTCCTTTATATACGGGGGCAGGGGGGCACCTAAGGACACACTTGATATACGATATTTTAGCCGTGTGCGGTGCCCCCCTCCACCAGATTACACCTCGATAATACCGTCGCGGAGCTTAGGCGATGCCCTGCGTCAGTGGAACATCATCATCGTCACCACGCCGTCGTGCTGACGAAACTCTCCCTCAACACTCGGCTGGATCGGAGTTCGAGGGACGTCATCGAGCTGAACGTGTGTAGAACTTGGAGCGCCGTACGTTCGGTACTTGATCCGTCGGATCGTGAAGACGTACGACTACATCAACCGCGTTGTGATAACGCTTCCACTGTCGGTCTACGAGGGTACGTGGACAACACTCTCCCCTCTTGTTGCTATGCATCACCATGATCTTGCGTGTGCGTAGGAATTTTTTTGAAATTACTACGTTCCCCAACAGAGAAAAGGCCTTACGGTGGTGTGCAACTCCACCCATATACACATGTTTTACTTCCGAATATCACATCAATGCTCTCAAACTATCAACATGATAGAGGTAGCCGCTAATTTAAATAGATATTCTCATGAGAATTTGGAGGAAACCAAATCCACGCATAGGATGTAGAACTCATGGCTGTATGTGTTCATGAGACGTCCCTGGCCAGGCCGACGGCCGCGGCCTTCCTCCCGTGCATGGATGCGCCAAGGCCATCAACTTCCGCCCTTACATGGCAGCACTGAGGTTGCCGGTTGTCTCCATGCATCGACGCCAACTCCAGGCCAAGGTCGTCAACTGGGGCCACCCGTAGTGCTATCTGGCGCCGTCGCTTGAGCTGGCCATGGAACTCGTGTACGCCGTCGGCGCCGGGTTCTACATCATGTTTGCTGGATCGGAGGCATCTCGGTTTTTCCACAGTGTCGGCCGTAGCACCAGATCTTTCACATGCGGCTCGTGCTCATCGAGGTGCTCACAAACCGCGCCACGTGCCACGACCATCCTCTTCACTTGTCGTGAGGCCATGGCCGCTGCCAGCATCTGGTCTTACGCATGGGTGTGACGCCGTCATGAAGACGTAATCTTGATAGGTTGGTTTAAGTACTCCCTTCGTCTAGGTGTGTAAGTCATCTTACGAAAACCAAATAATACCAAAACACTTAGGCGCGGTGCATTAACCTCTACCTCGTTTCTTGTTTCTTCACATATCAACCAATAAGATACGAGGGGTGTGCATGCTTTTAATGACTTGAGACTACCAAACACGACATGCAGTGGTTAGTTCATTGCATGGAATGCTATTAGTTAGCAAATAAACATTAATGTCTCTCGTTTTCCCCTCCTTCTTGGTCACGGTGCGCAACCTAAGATGACTTACTCACCTAGACGGAGGGAGTAGTTGAGATGATCCTTTCGACTTCGTTGGAGACATCTAGAAGAAGTTTGTGGTCTTGAGTAAATAGGGACAATGGTTTTTTTACATTTGTTGAATTAAAAAATAAGTGCCACTTCCTATTAAAAAAATATTGAACGATCGCCCTCTGAACTCAATGTGCATATATTCATTAACGAAATCAGTAACTTAACTGAGTGCATATTCAAAATGGAACACGGGCTGGATCCCTTCCGTGTTGGTATTGGCGCCGTCGGACATGGGCTGAATCCTTTCCTTGTCCATGTCAGTGTCGTGTCATGAGGCGTACGGCCGGTGTGGAACACAAGTATCTTCTTCATGCCGACTATGGTGCTGTTGTGTATGACTAGGCGGTCCGTCCCTGTGGACTTCTAGAACCCTTTCAGCATTGCCTGCTCCATGCGAAACCTGGTTGGGTACTTTCATCCCCTCGGCGTGAAAAAGTACCACTCACCTTTAGCGTCGGGATCGCCTGCGCTCGGTGAGTCCTGTTAGCCAGATGACTTGGACAGACCGGGTCAGCCCCGGTTTCCCCACGGTCGGTGCACGATCTACCGCATATACTTCCTTTGGTTGTATCAGGCTACCATATATGTACCCTCCGTTGTACTCGGAATCAATTAAGGAAACCATTTTGACATTCTTCATGGTATCAGACAACCGCTAGATCCTGTCCTTCCTACCCTACGCCATGACCAATCCTGGCGACAGCAATCCCTCCCAGCCCGCCGCCGGCAGCCAAACTATTCCGGCGACCACCTCTACCACAACTCTCACCATCCCCTCCTCTCTTTCCTTCGGCGATACAATCACAGATGTCACTCCCTTCATCCCCATCGTCCTTGATCTTCATAGCCATAACTACTACCATTGGCGTCACCTCTTTGAGATCCACCTCGACCGTTGTTCCCTGCTGCACCACATATCCGACGGCGCCGCTCCGTCCCAAACCAACGCCCGTTGGCTGAAGGACAACCTGGCCATTATGCAATGGCTCTACATGCGGATCTCAACGGAGCTCATCAACCTCGTCGTCAAGGACGGCGATACTGCTCGAGACATCTGGCGCGAGCTTCGTCGCCTCTTCCAGGACAACAGCGATGCCCGCATCTCGGCACTCAACATGGAGCTCCGCACCATCACCCAGGGTGACTGTCCGGTGGGCGTTTTCTGTCAGCGGATCAAGGCAATCGGCGTTGAACTTCGCGAGCTCAGGGAAGTTGTGGCTGACCGCGCCCTCCTGCACGCCTTGATGGGCGGCCTCGACGAGCGGTTCGCCCAGCAGGCGACCCTGATCCAGCTCCTTCGTCCGTCCCAACTCTGGCCGAGGCCCGGTCTATGCTGCAGTTGGAGGAACAAAACCAAGCACGCAAAGCCGGCTCTCCTCGCCTCTTCCACACCACTGCTCGCATCACCGCGCCTCCCTCGGGATTGACCACAACAACGCCTCAACACCAACCGCCTCCTGGCTTGCGGCCAAACCCCAACTAAGTGGGCAAAAACCCGGTCTATCGCCCACTGCCGCAACGCTCACATGCGTCTTCTTCATCCTCGGCTCCACCAGCTTCCTCTGGTCTGCCCACAGCACCTACGGCTTCCCGGACTACTGCTCCTCCATGGCGACCATCTCATGACCCATGGACAGG
Source organism: Triticum aestivum (assembly GCF_018294505.1). Classification (NCBI taxonomy): domain Eukaryota; kingdom Viridiplantae; phylum Streptophyta; class Magnoliopsida; order Poales; family Poaceae; genus Triticum; species Triticum aestivum. Next base: position 655,845,008 of record NC_057799.1, read on the forward strand.
TCTCGTGCAGGCTTGGCCCATGCCTTGGTCTGCGCCTTCTTCGTACGGCGCTCCTCCAGCGTACGGTGGGGCTTGGGCGCCTGGTCTGCGTCCTCCCGTCGGGGCTCCCGGCCTGCTCGGATCACGGCCTCCTCCACATGCGTACACTGCATATGCTCCCCTGTACCAGTCTTCAGTGGCTCCAACGGCGTCTTCTCTTTACCCGTACGGCCCACCTCCTGCCGCAAGCTGGGACTTGACTGCTACATCAACATCATCATCTGCACAACCATATCCACATGCGGCCTCTACATCAACACCAGCGCCGCCTACCTGGGATCAAGCTGCCCTCATCGCAGCCCTGAATTCTCTTACCACTCAAGACACAGGTACCAAGTAGATTTTTGATTCTGGTGCATCCTCGCATATGTCTGCATCTAGTTGTATGTTATCTTCCATCCATCCCTCTATTTTATTTCCCTCTATTACCATAGGCGATGATTCCTCTGTTCTTGTTTCATGTGTTAGTTCCTCTACTATTCGTTCTTCTCGATCTCCTCTTCCCCTTCGTGATGTTCTTGTCGCTCCTGCCTTAACTAAGAACTTGATCTCTGTTCGTCGTTTTACTATTGATAACCAAGTTTCAATTGAGTTTGATACCTTTGGGTTATCTGTGAAGGATCTCCACAGCAAGGCGGTGATAGCTCGGTTCAATAGCTTTGGCGATCTCTACACCATCAACGGCGCTTCTTCACCGCCACCCACTGCCATGATCGCCCCCGTTACCTTGTGGCACCCCCGCCTTGGTCATCCCAACACGCCACCACGACTACCCTTCTTCAAGAATTTCAGCTTGCGCATATTCGTGACCCGCATGATTCCTCCCTGTGTGAAGCATGCCAAATGGGCAAACATGTTAGGCTGCCCTTTGGGACATCTACAACTCATAGTACTTTTCATTTTGAATTGTTGCATTGTGACTTATGGACATCGTCTATCCCTAGTGTATATGGCTTTAAGTATTATCTAGTAATCCTAGATGACTATTCTCATTATACATGGACCATTCCTATTCGCTCAGAATCTGATGTTCATAGTCTCTTTGTTAATTTTCAGCGATATGTCTACACACATTTTTCTGTCCCCATTCGTTTCCTCCAATGTGATAATGGCCGTGAATTTGATAATGCTCGTAATGGCCACTTCTTTTTGCACCATGGCATTCTCCTATGTGGTTCCTGCCCATACACATCTTCTCAAAACGGGAAAGCTGAATGTTCTCTTTGCACTATTAATGACATCATTCGAACACTCTTGATTGAGGCCTCCATGCCACCCAAGTTTTGGGTTGAAGCTTTACGCCATGCTACTTATCTTCTTAACATTCGACCCACCACCAAATGCCCCCAATTCACCCCTTACGAGTCTTTATTTCTAGCCTCGCCCCCCTATGATAGTTTATGGATTTTTGGGTGTCTCTGTTTCCCAAACCTCTCTTCCACTGCTTCTAATAGCTCTCCCCTCGCTCGGTGCCTTGTGTGTTTCTAGGATACTCCAAATCCCACAAAGAATGTAGATGCCTTGACCTGGAAACTGGTCATGTCATTCTCTCCAGGCACGTCACTTTCGATGAAACATTATTCCTTTTCACTACCCACACCATGCTTGATTTTTCTGCTCCCATTTTTGCCCCTCATTCTATTCCTTCCCACTCCCTACGATTGACGTGCATGGGCTTCATGGCCCTGTTCACATAGTCACCTCCCACCACTCCCAACAATCAGATACCACCAATCCTTCCGCAACTACCTCCCGTGTGCATGCACCATCTATGCACCCGACACGGCCAATCATCAGCACCCTTCCCCCGGCCTCCCCTCAACGCAATCCACCAACCCCCATGCAGCCTCACCGCGTCCCACCACTCCGCCAAACGACAACTCAGATTCCTCCTCTACGGGTCCCGCCACCACACCATACATCCGCTCGATCGCATGCAGTGACTTCCTCGCCTGTTTCTTCCCCCAAGCGCCTCTCAACGCCACCCTCTTCCCGTCCTTCTTCTCCACAACCCCAATGCCTCTTACCTCTCACTGACATTCCTGTACCCATTCCCACCAACGCCCACACCATGAGAACTCGCACCAAGGCAGGGTTTGGCCTCCCTGCTAAACGCCTTAACCTCGCCGCCTCATTTACTCCTCTCTCTCCTCTTCCCACCTCCTACAAAGCCGCCCTCATGGATCCAAATTGGTTCTATGCCATGAAAGAGGAGTATGATGCCCTTCTCCTCAACAAAACCGTGACTCTCATACCTCGACCTTCCGGTGCCAACGTTGTCTCCGGGAAGTGGGTTTTCCGGCATAAGTTTAACTCTCATGGATCCCTTTATTGCTACAAACCTCGATCGGTGTGTCACGGTGATTCTCAGCAGGCTGGCATCGATTTTGATGAGACATTTTCTCCTGTGGTTAAACCGAGCACGATTCAGGTTGTCCTCAGCTTAGTCGTTTCCAACTCATGGCCTATTCACCAATTAGATGTCAAAAATGTTTTTCTCCATGGTTCTCTAAAAGAAACTATATATTGTCGACCACCCTTCAGGTTCTCTGATTCATCTTTTCCTGATCACGTCTGTCACCTCCAAAATTCACTATATGGTCTCAAACAGGCACCCAGGGCATGCTTTCAATGGGTTGCTTCGTTTATTCAAACAACTGGTTTCTCTCCTTCTCGTTCGGATTCATCTCTGTTCATTTTTCACTCACAACACCACATCACCTACTTACTACTTTATGTTGATGACATCATTTTAACAACATCTTCTGACTCCTTTCTTAACCAGATGATCCTCGCTTTACGTACTGAATACTGCATGAAAGATCTTGGCCCTCTATATCACTTTCTCGGCATCGCCGTTTCGAGCTCATCTACTGGACTTTTTCTTTCACAATGTCAATATGATCTCGATCTTCTCTCCAAAGCCGGTATGTACGACTGCCATCCTTCCTCGGGACAAAGTCGCCGGAGCTTCGAGCTCCGGATGACTGGGATCAAATTTTTACTCCCACCTGTCCCCACATCACATACTTCCCAAATAATTCCAGGCCTCCTGATGTCTGGTATCTAATCTACATAAAACAGCAAGCTGAGGAGACAGTCTGGCAATTTTGGACAAGGTTCCTGTTCATTAAGAATAGGATACCAAATTGTTGCGATGCAGATATCTTAGCAAATTTCCGGCATAACTGCCAGGACGAAGGTGTCTGAAATGCCCTTGCTCGACGCCGAGTTCAAACCTTTTCAGATCTATCCGACCTGATGTCAAGGTTTTGCGCCATGGAGGACGCATCTTCAATCTGCACCGCACCATTAAGAGCAGACGGGAGGACGCACCGAAAGCAACAATCTGGTCCTTCCATGCTAGTAGCCATCGCGGAAGAAAAGGAAACCTGTAACAGGAACCAAAACCGCCCTTGGTGGCCTGTTAGACAAACCATGCCCAATCCACTTTGTTCTGCTAAACGCTAAACAAACTCATAGACTTCGAGCTTGCTTGGTGGTTAAACAGATGGCTAAGGGAGGCGAGGACCTCCTTGAGAACACACGCGCACTGAGCCATTCAACAAACTCTTCGGATGGCGAAGGGATCTTGATGATTGTTAACCCACAAGTATAGGGGATCGTGACAGTTTTCGAGGGTTGGACTGTGTGACCGGTGTCATTGGTGATTGTGGGAGAAGCAGACGAGATAAGTTACGCGGGGGGGGGGGGGGGGGGGGGGGAATGCGACACAGGACTCGCCTGCCGAGAAGGTTTATATAGCAGGCCGATAAGCATTAGGGTTTTGGGGATTTCACCGAGTCGAGGGGAAAATACACCTCTGGACCGTGCAGTTTTTGATTTCCGGTTATATAGTCGGATGTAACAGTTGCAGCAGCCAGCCTGAAATGAAGCATCCGGATCTACTGCTGCTGAGTGTCTATTGTTTCTAATTGTGGCGTTCCTACCACTATGTGCGCTATATGATGCTTTCATCGCACATGCTCCCTGCCTTTCTCTTTACTCCGCATATAAATTTTGTCTTAAGTGTAGCCTTTCTCCTTAAAGTCTCTGATGTTTCCTCTGTTTCTCAACTTGTTCCTTGAGCTTCTCATTCCTGTATGTGACGCCTCTTCATCAGTTAATACTCACATGGATAGCTTCAGGCCTTCGCGAGTTGGCTGCCCATCCCATTCCCTTCAGGTCTCTTTCCCTCTTCTTTTCTGACACTAGGTCACAACAGTGTAGTCAGGACCAACTTAGGGAACGGAGGGGATCATATCTTCGTATGGATGTATTCCCATGGAGACTTCGTATGCCTACTTCTAACAAACATCAGTTGAGAAAGAGAATTTGGTGTGAGCTATCATGCTTCCGGTTCTCCCTGCAGTTTCTCAAGAACATCCAAAGCATGACAAAGACCCCCCATCGTTGTATACAACTCCGCCTGACCCATCTATATATACACATGTTTTCCTTCAATGATATCAATGGTCTCGAACTCTCATAAGATAGGCCTAGACTCCAATTTAAGTAGTTTTCTTGAGACATTGGAGGAAACCAAATCCACCACAAAAACATTCGCTGACGCAAAGCCCCCATTATAGTTTGCAGAAATCAACCATCATTAAAGAATCATATAATAATAATATTGTGTACTTGTAGAACTAGGACCTTGGCTTTATGCCACGTGTAAAAATACATAGTTTATACCTCACTCGGACGAACTGAAAGGTGGTCCAATAGAATCTTCGCTCCATTGTTGTTAAGTGTAGCCTTTCAAGCCTATCAGGTTGTGGCAGGTTCATGGTAAACGAGGCGGAGATAATCGACAAAGGCATCCTCAAAATAGAGTAACAATGATCTTGGTTAGGGCCACCAAGGGAACTTTCTCCTCATAATTTGGCTTCTATTTTTTCTTTTCTCTATTCCTAAGCATCTGTTAAATCGAAATTATTTTGTTTTCTCTCAAGAACAAGGAAAAATTAAATATTTTGATGTGAAGTGACCCAAGCACGAGGAGTAGCATGTCCGGAACTGTAATAACTAGTGAATAGGTCAGCAAATTTTCAATAAGGACAATAGGACTCGATTGTTTTGACATTGTAAAATACAGTTTATTAAGTGTTTCCAAGTACTTACTTTTGTTAGGACTCGATTGTTTTTTTTTCTCAACTGGGCTTTCCCCTTTCCATTAATAATCATTTAATGGAAATACAAAGGTCTGAAAGAAAAACTGAAACTGCAAACGGAGACAACACCAACTAGGAGAAGAAGGGAGAAAGAGAAAACGAGCTGAGGCACTAGCAGCAAAAACCATATAACAGTTCAGACAACCCACTTAACAGGACACAAGCTACCATACAAAAAGACCCAAATTGATAGGCAACTACAGGCAAATTAAAAAACGAAGCAAATGAGTCGCTCCAGCCCCGCTCCAGACTCCAGCAAGCACTTTTTTGCTATATGATCGTCTCCTCTCCGCTCTAGATGTTCACACCATCATCACCAACGGGAACCAGAAGTGTCGCTAGATGAGACGTCTCCTTCATAAGCATCTACACTCCACTGTTTAGCTTTTCCTTGTCAGCACCTTTGAGTAAACCTGACAAGTACATCAAATAAGCAAAGGACTCGATTGTTTTGACATTGCAAAATACAGTTTATTAAACACCCAAACCCTTCAGCATACATCCACAAAGAAAACGCATGCATTGCCTCATGCACACTTTATCTCACCAAGTTGCTTGTTCTCTCATTGCACGTGTCCAGCTAGCTACCATATGTTACAATATTTGCTAATCTTTAATTGAGGAGAGTACCAGGCATCTGTGGCTCTTCGCGAACGAGTCCCTCCCCTCTCGTGTCGCTCTCGCGAGCGACCGGGGGGAACCCTAAACGGCGCGGCTTCGTCCCTCCCTCCCTCCTCTGCCCTCCCCCCTCGTCGCCGCCCAGCGACGCCACCGGGCGAAGCCCGACCAACGGTGGCGGCGGCGGGGCCTCTTCTTCCCCTCCGCACGTGCTCCACGGCTGGCGCAAGACGGCCGGTCGAGCGGTGGCACGGGGCTGTGGTGGGGCCGCGCTGCGCGGCGGCACGCGCTCTGTTTGGCGGCGGGTGAACCAGATGGTGGCACGCCGGCGAGCAGGGCGGGGGTCTGCGGTGCGGCGGCCGTGGGTGGATCGACTTCAGGCGGAGGCGTGCTGGCGCGAATTCGGCCAGATCCGCCTGGATCTGGCTTCTGGTTGGCGGCGGACGGCGGGAGGTGGTGGCAGGGGTCCGTCGGGGCCTCTGCGTTGGGTGGTATGCAGCGGCGCTGCTGCAGCCACGGTGGTCGTCCGGTCTACGCACATGAACGGTGGGCCTCTCCCGCAGCGGTTCGTCTGCGTCGAGCTCGGGTGAGCTCTCCCTCCCTCTTCTATGGATTCTGCGGCGGGCGCGTCAGGCCGTGGTGGCTCCATGGTGTGGTGGTGTGCGTGAGGCTTGCTGGTGGTGGCAGGATACTTTGGGAAGGGGAAGGGTAGTGCCTCCTCCGTTGCATCTGGCGGCTGCTGCGGGTGGCCGCCGGAGTTCCCCTTGCCCAGATCCGGCCGCCGAGGTCATAGACCATACCAAGGTGTCGGCTTTGGGGTGGAAGGTGAGCTTCCACTTCGTTCCGGTTGGCCGCGCCCGTTTGCTGTGTCCTGGTTGAGGGTGGGGCTCGGATGCCGTGGCGGCGGCCCGTTTGGTGGTAGCCGGGATGCTCTTGGGCGGAGCACGTGGCTCGGGCGCTGTACGGTCAGCATGGCCGTGTGGGCAGCGTGTTGAACGGGGTGGGTCGTTCAATGCTGGCGTTGCGGTTGTCCGTAACCCAATCCGACGGCGGCGGCGTCCTAGCGTCGTCCCCTTCTTGAAGGCGTTGTCGCGTCATCTCATTTGTCGTCGGAGTGCTCCGAGGGAAACCCTAATCCTTGGATTGGGTGGTGGCGATGCGATGGTGTCGTTCCCTTGCTGAAGGCGCCGCTTTGGAGCTCATTGTTCGTCTTACACGGCTTCTCCTCTTCGCGGTGGCCCGCCCACGGTTGAGGGCCCCGATATCTTCGTAGTAGTGCTTATTATTTTTACCAAAAAAGGGTTGCCCCCCGCTTTATATTATAAAGCAACGACCACACGATACACTTGCCGGGGCCACAGCACAAGCAAGCCCAAAAGAAACAAAAAAGGAACTGAAGAGAAAATAATGCCAACAACGGCGGATCAACGAAAACGATGAGGACCCGCAACCGCCGCGCCCACCGGAAAATTCCACCACGCTCCTAGCACTCCGGACCGCCGCATACCAAACAACACCTTCAAGAAGGATAGCGACGATGACGACGCTGTTGCCCGTACATGTCCTAGGGTTTCCCCCGGTACGCGAGGGGTGAGGTGGAAGGGGTATGCCCGACGCCCTTCAGGAAGGCATGGCGGCGCCCACGGGCGTCACCGCGTCGGTGCCGGCCCTGCCGACAAGGATTTCTCCCGACCACCCACCAACCACGACCCCAGACGATCCATCCCGCCACCAAACACACCGCCCACCAACTTGCGCCACCACGGTCGAGCAGTCTCCATCGCTGTCTCACCATGGCAAACGAAACGGGACCGACGGAAACAAGACGACGCAACTAGGAACCAGGAGCGGCAACATCAGCAGCCTCCGAAACGGGCTCGCGAAGCCCCCGTCGCCGCGCTGCAGAAGGCGAGCCACCGTCGCCACCACCCCCAGCACGAGTCACGCCCCCGACCCACCGGAGACGCCGCAAGCAGACCGGGCCAGGCCCGCCCATACCCAGATCGAGCCCAAAAGGGTCCAGATCTGGGCCGGGAGGCCCGCCGCGAGCCACCGCGCCGCCCCGCCGCCAAGCGGCCGCGCCACCGCCCGCACGCCACCCAGCACTCCGCCGCCCAGGGAGCCGCGCCGCCGCCGGATCCATTGTCGCCGAGGAGCACCCCCGTCGGCCGCCGTCCGCCCGAGCCGAGGCGCCATGCGGGGCGTAAAGGCCGGGGCCGCCGCCGCCGGCACCACGCGGGCAAGGCCCAGTGGCCCAGGCCGACGGCGGCGGAAGGGAAGGAGGGGGAGGGGAGGGCTGGGAGGGGCGACGAGAGCCCCCGGTCGCCCCGCTCGGGGAGGCGACGCGGGGGAGGAGGAAAGGATAACCCCAAACCAAACTAAGGTTTCTCCTTCTCCCTTTGGGAAACCCCGCAAAGTAGGTTACCTGCTTATTATTTCATTTGATGTTGGCTAGGATTTTGTTGGGGTAGTGTTGCTGTTTTCAGCGTCCTTGTACCCAGCCTTGGGTGCGTGTGGTGTGGTGTGTGTGTTTGTATCGGCAGGTTTCGGTTGTTCGGTGATGCTTTATTTATAAAGCGGGGGAAACCCTTTTTCGTTAACTCCAGTTGTATTGGTTAGTCGCATAGGACCGCGTTTATATTAATGGATCAATCGTGTGGTTGTATTCCCATGGAGATATCATATGCCATATATTAAAAAAAACAATCTGCTCAAAATTTACTCATCCGGCACCAAGAAAATTGTTCTCATGCAGTCATGCTAATGCTGAGATTTCAAGCAAGGAACCCACACAAATTGTTGCAGGCTATCATGCTTTTGATTCTCCTTTCAATTCCTCAAGCACATACAAAGCATGAGAAAAGCACCCTACGGATGTAGCAAGACCACACATCTATCTATATATATACACATGTTTTCCTTCCTAATGTCACACCAATGGTCTCAAATTCTCAATAAGATAGGGATAGCAACTAATTTAATTAGCTTTTTTATGAGAATTTGGAGAAAACCAAATCCATGCATAGGATGCAGAACTCCTAGCTGTATGAATTCGTGTTCTGTCCCTCACCAAGCTGCTGGCCGTTACCTTCCTCTTGTGCATGGCAGCACCGAGGCGGTCGGTTGTCTCCGTGTAATGAGACCGACACCAGGGCGAGGTCATCAACTGGTCTCACCTTTACCGCTACCTGGCGCTGTCGCTGGAGATGCCATGGCGCTCGTGTACGGCGCCAGCACCTTGTTCTACGTCGTGCGCACGCCGGAGCGGTGGCGCCCTGGGATATTGCAGGCAATATCACCAGCACTTCCACGTGCTTGGCACGCTCACACACTACGCCGTCACAAACCCACCACCATTCTCATCGACTGGAGCCACGAGCAGCTGCTCATTGCAATTGTTGTGATGCCATGATGATTATGTAACACATAGATATTTATTTATTGTTGATTGGTTTGGAAGAGCTTATCACGCTTGCCGCGTGATCGTGTAACACATAGATATGATTGTTGATTTGGGTAAGTAGTGTAGATGATTATTTGGACTTCTTTCTTTCGAAATTGCTTTGCACAAGACAATTTGCAGGACCATTTTCACACATCCTTGTGATCGATGGCTGAGGCCCACGTAAACCGATGGCTGCTATATCTTGTCATATAGAAATCGCAAACAACCCATCGTATGTGTAGCAGTTCTCTCTTTCTTTTGCCCGGAATGATGCACCCGCATGAACAGTGTACTTTAAAAAAAAGAAAACAAATTTGAAACAATCTGAATTTTTGTATATCAAATTAGAGCAGAAGTTTTACTGTTCTGCAAAATTCCATGACCAAATAACATTTGAGGAACCCTCAGCAAAAAAAAAAATAACTCCTCAAAAGTGAAGAAAACTTTGAACACTAATCTAGTTATTTTTAGGAGGGCTCCTTGAATGTTATTTGGTCACGAAATTTTGCAAGAAGCTAAAACTTTGATCTAGTTTGATGTCCCATGATTTCAGATTTTATCGATTTTGTTTTGTATTTTTAAGTGTACTGTTCATGTGGGTATAGTTGCACCCGAGAGTAGGAAATCCAGTCTCGATGGACTTTGTTGGAGACATGCATCAGAATTTGTGCTCTTGGCTTCCTGCAATCTGTCAATCTGCAACGCCAAATTGCATGAGTGCGTGGCGACTGAGGAGTGAGCAAAGCTCAGCAACATCACATAAAGACATGACGAGGTTTGTACAAATTGACAAAGAGAAAGAAAATATTAGTAACAATGGGAAAGAAAAAATAATAATATGGACAGGGGGAGAATTATTTTTTAGGTCACACATAACGCCATAGTAGCAAATAGCAAAACGGCCCGTGTCTTCCAACAGGAGAAAAAAAACATCATAATCTCCAATGGTCATGACCATATTTTCTGCATCACTAAGATACACTATCACTCTCATTTTCGTGAAATCGTGAACAATTTTACAAAATCATGAACATTTTTTAAACTCATGAACGAATCTTAAATCGTGAACTTTTTCAAATTCGTGAACATTGTTACAGATTTTTGAATATTTTCTAAAATCATGAACATTTTTTACTATTTGCAAACATTTTTTTAATTGCGAACATTTTCTAAAATATTTTTCTTGAATAGGCAAACATTTCTAGAATCGATGAATAGTTTTTGGAAATAGTCCGGTGGAACAATTTTGTAAATTCAAAAATATTTTCAATTCCCCGCTTATTTTTCAACAATATGAAGTATGGCTCGATGATTGCAGGCATTTATGTGCTCCGCTTATTTGATAGTATACTACATATAAAAATGTGGGTCAAGAAGAGGAGATAAGCCAAACATCGCTCGAAATAGATCATTTCTTCGGCAGGAACGGCCGACCACCGACACGCACAACAACGTCAGCCTTTTCATTTCGTTCGACGCACGAGTGCCGGAGCATCGCGCCGCTCCCGTCCGTAACATGCACACAAATTAATTAAACCTTGAATTCCTATTAATATACATGTTTAGTACTTTTTCATTACACGCACAAAGCTGGTAAATTTTTATTTTTATTTTTTTTCCAACCAGGACCCAAGTGCAGAGCCTGCCATGGCTGGCTCCACCGTGCGGGGAGATGGCTCTCTACGCCTTGCCTGCCTTGTGACGAACGACTGCTGTGCTTTGGGCTTGTGCCTTGATCTATGATACGTATTTGATTTCGGCTTGTGCCTTGTGCGCCAGGAATCGATGGATGGACGACTGGCAGTTTCTAGGGAGTTTTGTGGTGGATTGCAATAGAATAATGAAACCATCTCAATCACTGGACAATACTGTAAAATAATCCGTATATACTGGAGGTTATTAATTAGAGCATCTTCTACCTCCAGATCAAACACATCGGCTTCGGCATTGGCATCGGCATCGCCTCACTTGGCTTCCTAGCTTCCTAGTTAGTAGTCAAATTCCAAAAACCACCGTCGTAGAGATCGTGAGAGAAGAAATTGAAAGATATGCTTTATTAAAAGAACAGGTGCATGTTCTCAATTTCTATTGATAGCAAGAATACTCTTGAAGAATCAGATTTCTCTGTCCCCCTTCCCCTCTCCACCGCCGCCGCTCCCGCGAGCGATACGGGAAACCCTAGCCGCCGGCACTCTGCGCCCTCCCTCCCTCCTCCTCCCCTCGCCGCCGCCGGCAAGGGCCAGCGGGCGAAGCCTGGCTGGCTTCGGCGGCGGCAGGGCCTCGTTTCCCCTCCCCTCGCCCTCCCCCGGCTGGCGTGGGACAGCCCGGGCGCGCGGAGGCGCTGCGCTAGCGTTGGGCGCAGCGGTGCGATGGCAGGTGCTCTGGGCAGCGGCGTGCGCAGCTTCCTCTAGCGGCGCGGCGGCTGCGGTCTCTAGTGGTGCCGCACCCGTCGGATCCGGCGAGATCTGGCGCCGGCGGCCCGGCGGGTGGCGGGGGCTGCGTGTGGCCTGGACCACGGGCGACCTGCCTTGCCGTGGCCGGCGGCTGGCGGGGTAGGTGGCGTGGCGGCGGGGCCTCCAGTTTGGGTGGCGCTGGTGTGGTGGCGGCGGCCTCCTCTGGTGAGGGAGCCCCTCCCTGACGACGGGGGGAGGTGGTGCTGATGTTTTCGGTCGCTGGACTTGGCCGTGCGGGCGGCGAGTCGGCGGTGAGCACGGATCTGGATTCGAAGACGGCGACCTCCATGTTCTCTGGCCGCCCATGCCGACTCGGTTGCCGGCGACCTCGTGTGGTTGGTTGGTGGTTGGTCGGAGTGGGCTATGGATGGGGGAAACCCTTGGCGGGCTGCGGCAGCCACGACGCCGGCGGCGCTCTGTCGCCGTTGTACTTCTTGGAGTCGGTATCGGGTCCTAGCCCATGCTCCCCCTCTCCTTGTCCCGGGTGAAAACCCAAATACCCTTGGATTGGGCGGCGACGGCGTCTTGGCGTCGCTTTCTTCTTGAAGACGCCGCCTTTGGGATGGTTGAGTGGTGGTCGCGGCTTTGGCGTGGTCGGTCTGCCGGATCTTGAGTTGCTCCTGCTCGACAATGTTTGGTGTTCTTCGTGGTGTGGTCCGAGGCGGTGGCGTTGATCGGAGTAGCCTTGCCGGCGTGGTAGCGTGTTGCCATCCTCTCCCAGTCCATCCGGGATCCAGCGAGCTCTCGGATGGCCGGGCAACAGTATGGGAGTCGACGGCTGTGCTCCTCCTCCGGCGGCAAGCCGCTCCATTAGCGTGAGCGTATCGTGGGCATGTCCTGGAGTTGCCGGGGTCCTCGATGTCCTAGCTTCTAGGGTTGTCAGGACCGTTGTTGTCCGGTTGCATCTTGTATCCTCTGTCGCCTTCTTTCTTCTTCTTCTTCTTTCTTTCTTTTTTGGTATCGGTGGTTGTATGCTCGGCTGCTGCTTTATAATATAAAGCGGGGGAAACCCTTTTTCGTGAATACTCTCGAACAACATTTCTTGAGGTTAAGAGACCTCAACATTCACTCATATACAAAAAAGGCTCTAGAAAATATTATTCAAATATAAGGAAAACACAACAACATATATGACATAAGGATCAACCTATACACGATGGAATGGGAGTCTTTTGATTCTTTTCTTTACTTTTCTCTGTCGTTCCCTGTCCGTCGGCGGCGCTGCGGTCAGGGCCGGATCTGGGCCTATGCGGCCTGGTGCGGCGGCCAGGGGCCCATATCTAAAGGGGCCCATAATTTTGTATACCCTTATATATATATTACTATACATCTAAAAAAAATAGAAGCCTTGGCCCGGCCGGCCTGCCGAGCAGTCCAGCACGTAGGCGCTCGACGCCTCGACAGGAGCGGAGATCGCGACGGATCGCGAGTAGCGACGAGTCGACTCCTCGAGGCTGGACTGGTCCTCGTATCCAGAGTCCAGACTCCAGCGTCATCGGTCATCTTCGCCGAGTCGCCGATCGGCGATCGCCTCCAGCCTCCGAATCTCCGATCCAGGAACCAGGATTCGATCGCCAGGGCATGCGCTTGCCTCTGGGCTCTGGCTCCTAAGTCCTATCGCCCCTGTCTCCGACACTCCGAGGCTCCGACGATTGCTCCGGTGTCTCCGAATCTCTGATCGCCCTTCTCTGGTATAGTTAATATGGGGCTTTTTTTCCTATCTTTTTTCTTTAGATGACGCGTATAATAGTAACAGGAGAGCTCAATGTTTGATTCTTTATGTAATGTTGTTGATTACTTCATAATTTTAGGTGATATGGCACCGAAACATAAATCCGGTTGTGCGAAAAGGAAAAAAAGAAAAAGGGATCTTGCACTTGCTGAATCACAAAAAGGGGCTCTAAAAATGTATTTTCCGGCAACAAGTAGTGTTGATGTCAATAATGATAATCAAATTGAAGAATCTGAACATGATCAAGATGATGATCATAATTCAAATGTTGATCATGAGGTCAATGAACAGTCCTCGGGCCAGGGTAAGTAATTAAATACCTTCAATTTTTTGCAGAAGTAAGTTAGTAACTAATTATAATTTCTTAAATTTAAATGTAGGTCTTGATGTTAACAAGGACAATACGGAGGAGGAAAATTTGCAGCCTTCACCCGATGCTCCGAATATTGATGAGCAGGTTGATTCTCTGTTATCTCTATACGATCCTAGAACATGGGATAATCTTGACAACAGCAAACGGGATATTCTAATTGAAAAGGGGCCTGTGAGAGAAATGGATCTGGTGTTCCCAAAGGATGATGAGGGTAGACATTTCTCATATTTTCACTACACCAGAAAGTTAGCTAATGAAGAGGTTATTCACAGAGAGTGGTTGGTTTACTCTAAAGAGGTTGACAAAGTTTATTGTTTTTGTTGCAAGTTATTCAAATCAAATCAGAACAGGTCATTGCTAGCATCTGATGGATTGAGGGACTGGAGGCGTATTAGTGCAAGACTCAAAGAACATGAGGTTAGTGTTGAACACTTTACCAACATGAATACATGGAATGAACTAAGGTTGAGGTTAAGCAGAAACAAAACAATTGATGATGAGATGCAGCAGAAGGTTGCAAAGGAAAAAGAGCGTTGGAGACAGGTATTGCTCAGGATAGTTTCTTTAGTGAAGTTTCTTGCAAAACGTAATTTGGGATTTCGAGGAACAAATGAGAAGCTGTTTGAACATAATAATGGCAATTTTTTGGGCTCAGTTGAAATGATTGCTGAATTTGATCCTGTGATGCAAGAACATATTAGGCGCATTCAAAACAAGGAAATACATCATCATTATCTTGGCCATGGTATTCAGGATGAGTTGATCTTACTTCTTGCTGATTCCGTCAAAAAGTTTATCTTAAAGACCATCAAGGATGCCAAGTATTTCTCTGTTATATTGGACTGTACTCCAGATGTGAGCCATGAAGAACAAATGACGCTAATTGTGCGTTGTGTGAATATGTCAAGTAACATTCCAAGAGTCGAGGAGTTTTTCCTAGAGTTTTTAAAGGTTCATGATACATCAGGATTAGGGCTTTTTAATGTGTTGATGGATACATTGGACTCTCTTGATCTGGACGTTGCTGATGTAAGAGGGCAAGGTTATGACAATGGTTCTAACATGAAGGGAAAAAATCAAGGTGTTCAGAATCGCTTGCTTGAAGTTAATCCCAAAGCATTATATATGCCATGTGCATGTCATAGTTTGAATCTCACTCTTTGTGATATGGCAAAATCTTGCGAACATGCCATTTCATTCTTCGGTATTATCCAGCGTATATATGTACTGTTTGCACGTTCTACTAAAAGGTGGAAGATTTTGCTTGATAATGTTCCAGGTCTGACTCTCAAACCTTTGTCTGATACTCGTTGGGAGAGCCGAATAAAGAGTGTGCAACCTATAAGGTACCAAACTTCCCAAGTAAGATCAGCTTTGAAGGAGTTGGAGAAGACTGCTAGGGAGGATAATGATCCAGCTACAGTAAGTGATGCTCAATCTTTGTTCAAAGCACTTGGGAAATTTGAGACTTTAGTTGGTATGATTATTTGGCATGACATACTATTTTCTATTAATATGGTGAGCAAAATGTTACAAGAAAAAATGGTGTGCATTGATGCTACTCTAAAACACATTGATGGGGTCAAGTCATATTTTCAGAAGTATGGAGATGAAGGCTTCAATTCTAGTATTGAAAGTGCCAAGCCATTGCGTTGGATATGGGCATAGAGCCCCAATTTCGTACAAAACGTAAAAGTAAAAGGAAGAAGCATTTTGATGAAATCAATGATGAAGATGAAGATCTACAACTGTCAGCTATTGAATCCTTCAGAGTTACATACTTTCTTGTCATTGTTGACACCGCAATTGCTTCATTGTCTAGTCGATTTGATCAGCTGAAGGCATTTGAAGATTTGTTTGGTTTCTTATTCAACTCAAATAATCTGAAGTCTTTGGATGAAAGTAGTCTACGCAAATCATGCACCACTTTTGCAAAAGCTTTTACTCATAAGAAGTCGCGAGATGTTGATCTTGATGATTTTTTCTCCGAGTTAAAAGTATTGCAACTAACCTTGCCAGATGCTTTGATGTCAGCACTTGAGATTCTTCAGTTTGTTACCGCTGCAAATTGCTATCCAAATGTATCAGTTGCCTATCGGATCCTCTTGACTATACCTGTGACTGTAGCCTCAGCTGAAAGAAGTTTCTCTAAACTGAAACTATTGAAGAATTGTTTGAGGTCAACTATGTTACAAGACAGATTGAATGGCTTGGCTACATGTTGCATTGAGAAGGATATCTTGGATAAAATTGATCTTGAGATTATAATCAATGATTTTGCATCTAGAAATGCCCGGAGAAGCTTTTTTATGAAGCATTGACGCATTATTGTCATTGGACTCATTGGAATTATTTTTTATTTAAGGTAATCAAATTCGCGGCAAATACTACTTGTTATATTTTAAGACTACAATGTGTGGTTTGATGTTACGTTTACTATTTTATAAGCAAAACTACATACATATATGTTTATTTTTTAGATATGTGTACATATACATTAGACTTAGGGCCCATACCATTTACTTGGCCAAGGGCCCCGCCCAATATAGATCCGGCCCTGCATGGCCCCTTGGCGATCGGCCTGGACTTTTTGTGACGACCGACTGCGAGAGGCGTGTGCGCGCAGGAATGTAACGCATCAGTGGATTCGAGCTGAGCTGATGTCCCTGATGAGGGAGGGAGGAGAGAGAGAGACAGACATGGGATCGATGGGGCGGCGAGCGACAGCAGATTTTTTTTTTTTGAACATGAACATCGTTCAAAAAAAAAATCTGCTGTCGCTAGCCGCCCCATCTATCCCACAGCAGAATTGAAGCGGAGATGTCCCTGATGAGGATGGGGCGGCGAGCGACAGCAGAGACACAGAGCTGGGCTGCGTGTGCTCTGATCCATCCCTTATATAGGAGTCCCTGCAATTAATTAGTGTTACTATTAGGACTTCATTAGTCATGCGTGCACGTTAACCGTGCGGTTACTTCAACCTAGTCTACCGCCGCCACCTGCCTTCGCTACTGCATCCCGTCATTGTCCTAGTTCGCGTCCATCTTTTGTACATCGATCATCAATTCAATTGACGCGAGCAGAATTTTATTTCATTTTACTTTCACTTTATATTATGTATCTGCAAAATTTTATTTCATTTTACTTCCACACGTGGCTTGCAAAAAAGACAAATATGTATTTTCAAATGCGCTTTTTTTTTTGTTATTGGGCCAGAATTTTGTTATTTTTGTAAAGCGTACAAATTACATTTCCTTTTAAAACAAAATTTCATGGATTTGTAGTAAATATGTTTTTTGACATTTATTTTTCAAAAAATTGGTCACCAAGGTGCTTGAGAACTACAACTTGGCCCTCCTATGTATGACACAAATTGGGGATGTGGAGTTTTTGAGCTCGCAAAATTGAAAAAAAAAATCAGAAATTTCTGTTTTTTTGGGTGAAAACATTGACGAAAGTTTTACGTGCTCACAAAATTTCATATTGAAATCACATTCTTGGTAGTCGTATAAAAAAACTCATGTCCAACAATGTTGTTTTTGGAGTCATTTTGGAGTGCTGATTTAATTATTTTGCCACGAGTTCCACGAATGTCTTTTCAAGATGAAATTTGTGACTATGTAAAACTTTCAACGATGTTTGAACCCAAAAAAAATGTCTTTTCATCTTTTAAATTTTCCTGTTCATCGACAGCTCAAATGAGCTCGCGAGGAGAAGATGGCTTTGGGCTAATTTGCCACTAGTTTTTTGCGACTACAGAAGCCATCTTTACACACACTTTCATGTGGCAGGCAACTAGAAATATTTAACCCAACCAAGCGTCTAATTAATGAGTTTGACTATCGCACACGAAGGCCCCCGCGTCGCTCCCGCAGGGGCGACTCGGGCGGTGTAACCCTAGCCCGCCGCCGGCCCTCTCCCCCACCTCTCCTCTCCCTCGTCGCCACCAGAGGTGGCCGCCGGCTCGCCGCTCGGCCGCCGGTGAAGGTGGCGGCGAGGATCTGGCCGCCCCGTTCTTCATCCTACTCATTGATGGCGGCGTCGTCGCCCTCTTGGGGGTGTCGTTCGTGGTGAGCTTGGGGTGGATGTGATGCTTTGGTTGCTCGGCGGCGGTTGGTGGCGTGGTCGGAGTTCGTCTGGTGGCGGTGCGTTGGCGCTCTGCCGCCTAGGTGCTCAGCCTCGGAGCCCATCTTCCACGGTGCTTGGTCTTCAGCAGCCCTGCCGGACTCGGCGGAGTGGTGCTTCATCCTACTCATTGATGGCGGCGTATCTCGGCGGCGTGGCGCAGTGAGATTCGGCATCCGATGTGTGGCGATGGACTCGCGCAGGAGGACGAAGCTGTCTGGTGTCGTGGTGACGTTGATGGCTGAGTGGCCAGACAAGGTAGAACCCTCAATATTTGCTGAAGACGGACCTGTGGAAGATGGCGGCGACGACACACGAGTGCGTCGGACCGGTTTGTACCCCAGACCCGGTATGTGGCTCGGCTGGGGCTTACAGCTTTTGATGTTAGGCTTAGGTGAGTGGTCTGGGTAGTGGCCCAGCTAGCACCTCTTCATCATTTTGATGTTAGGCTTAGATGAGTGGTCTGGGTAGTGGCCCAGCTAGCACGCCTTCATCATTTGGATAGGAGTAGCGGCAAATGTTGCCAAGATGGCGGATTCAGACATATTGTTGTAATAGTTTGTAAGGTCCTTGAGAATAATCAATAAAGTGGCCGCATGCATCTCCCAGCAGAGGCCGGGGTCATCCTCCTTTTCTAAAAAAAATGATAAAGTATGTTATTTGTACGTATCGTTTAGCATACACATGTACCAGCTGCCTCCTTTCTTCAGTCAGTTAGAGTTGAATCTTCTACCTCCCGAACTCATCGGCATCGGCATCGCCTCCCTTTAATTGGCTTCCAAAGATCCAGATCTGAAAAAGAAGAAAAAATCGGTTGGTCTTCTACCACCGGCCGAGGGATTAGCTAAAAAACGGGATGGAGGGATTTCTGGATCTCTCACAGGCTTGCTTCTTTTTTCTCATGATGAGGAATTAATGGGTTCGGTCTAGACCTCCGTTGGTCTTCTACTCTTTCTTATAGGAAAGCAAAGGAATGCAAAGTAGTCAATATGCTTGATTGCTTGGCCAAACTGCTTTTTAACGACAACACGCCCCACCCGCACCTATTAACGTGTGGTTAATTGTGTATAAACGAGCGACTTAGTTGGAAGTAAGTCCCCCGGAAATAAAATTAGGGTAAGCCGATTTCGATTGTGTAGGAAGGACGCGATGGCGTGCAGCACCAAAGCCGTAGAAGGCGGGGCCGGGGAAAGCGAAGTGAGGCCTGGGGACGCCGAGGCCTCGGCTAGGAACGAGCAGAAATTTGACAGCCAGGGCGGCGCGGGGTGGGGGGTGGGGGGGGGTTGCAAGACTCGTAGAAAAATGTGCTAGAATGCTTTCTAAAATTTTCCAGTCATATGTATTCTTGTTTTGGCACCAAATCTTTAAAATGACCTTCTTTTATTCAAATTGTAATTGACTACCAAATTAATTTTAGTCATTGACAAAATCTTATTAAGAAAATCATCAGGATCCTCTCTGATAAAATAATCACAATTTCCAAATTCGGACTTAGGAAGTTTTTAGTTAAGTTTCTTAAACATAAACCTCATGCCAACCAACTCCATATACCAATTTCATATAGATTGAACCTAAGTCAAATATCTTAATAATTCCTTTGGCTCTAGGATCCTATTTCCATAATCATTCTTACATACCAAAGCCTTGATCTTAGATAGAAATTCCCTATGACTTTTAGCCAAATCTTTTGGTTGTTAGAATCTTGATATGGAATTTCAAGTAATAACTTGGAGTTGGACCATGATATTAGGAATTATATCTGCACTAAGATTTTAGATGGTTATTCAAGGATCACAATTTTTAAGTTCATGATCAAATTTCCCATTTCATATGTTCAAACCACAAAGGAGTTTGAACATATTCCTAGGCCCTTTTTATTAAACTGGACGGATTACATCGATGTTCATTTCTTTGTATCAAAAAGATCAAATCCTAGAATATGAGTCATGTCAAATTTCCAGCTTGACCCTGTTCAAACTCATAACCATGTCCTAACAATTACCTTAGGAAGATTAGCTAATAACTTATATTGTTAATTTGAATCTTCATAATATATAGAACTTCCCATTACTAGGCGAGTTCCTTCCAAGGACTGTGTTGTAAAATAATTGTGAAGTAATGCCAACTTCTGGGGTCTTAGGCACCCTCCCCATAGCTCAAAAAAACAAAAACAAATGTAAAGTGATTAATCTTTTTTTCTTTAATACAATGTGTTCAAGTCTCAACTTTGAGTTTGCCACACTATTGAACCCCTTTTATTAAAAAGCATGACTATAAATTAGGATAGAAGTGCTAGACAATATATCTAGATAATCGCTCTAGGGCTAGAGGTGCCACCATCGCCAGGGTACCAGGTGTCATCGGAGATGAATTGCATCCAAGTGCTATCCTTGTCCATGTCAGTGCTCGAGTACCAGGCATCGCTAGAGATGAACTGCATCCAGGAGTCATCCTTGTCCCCGTCGATGCTGCCAGGCGTGAACTGCTTCCCTTTCTTATTTGCTTCGGCGTCACCTGTCATGAACTGCATCCCTTCCTTGTTTGTGTTGACGGTACTGAGCATGAAGTGCGCCCTTTCCCTGTGCATGTCCTCACTACTGCGAATGAAATGCATGCCTTCCTTGTGCGCGTCGATGCCATGAGCCTTGAACTGCAACCCTTCCTTGTGCTCGGCAGCGCCGCCAGACATGAACTCCATCCCTTCCTTTTTCGTGTCGGCGGCACCGACCATACCGATGTCACCAATCTTGGCCTGCATCTCTTCCTTGTTCCTGTCGGGTGCATTGGGTATGAACCCCTTCCCTTCCTGATGTGTGTCGGTGACATCAGGCATGGACGATGTCCATTCCTTGTCCTCGTTGATGCCACATGGAATGAACAACATCCCTTCCTTGTGTGTGTTGATTCCACCGGGCAGGAACGATGTCGCTTCCTTGTCCTCATTGACGTCACAAGGAATGAACAACATCCCTTCCTTATTCATGTCAGCGCCATTAGGGACATATGACATCCCTTCCTTGTTTGTGTCAATTCCACAAAGCACGGATGTCATCCCTTCCTTGTGCATGTTGACTACACTAGTCATGGACGACATGCCTTCGGCCTTGCCCGTGTCACCACCATCGGGTAAGGATGCCATCCCTTCCTTGCGCACTCTGGTGTCATTTTCCGCGTCAGCACCACCGAGCACATCCAATGAGGGGGTGGTCTTGCTCTTTTTGAAGACCCGACACAGTACGTAGATGTCCTGATTAGGTCATACATTCATGGTTATTCACACATATGCTTGGAGCTTGGTCAGTTACAACTATACATAGAAAGAAAGAAACCTGAATTTCATGGTGAGGGAGGCGGTACTCATGCATGACCCAATCGGTACACACGCCGTTGGGTGCGCGGCCATGGTGGTACACGAGTGTCTTTTTCATGCCAATGGTGGCGTGGCGGTGCATGATGGGCCGGTCCTTTCCGGTGGACTTCCAGAACCCAAATTGTGTCGCCCGATTCATTTGAGGCCCGTTAGTGTACTTTTGGCCTCTTGGCACGAACAAGTAGCACCCTTCTTTGGCTCCCTCGTCTTCTCTACTAGGGCAAAATGTCTTGTCTGCGTGCAAACACATCAACTCAATTCATAGTACCATTTGTTTGCAACTAAATTGCATTGACCATTTGTTAGAGCAACTTGTGTGCTTTGGTCAGACATCTTGCAAAGTGCCCATACGAGGCTGACAATTTGGGTCAAAGTGCACGCGAGGTCATCAGTAGCCATGTGTTGGTTTCGTAACAAAAACCTAAGAGTATATAAATTTTAAATTTGAAAGACTCGTTCATAATTCCCTCAGGAAGTTGTGGAGGAGTGCAGGCTCCATGCAGATACTTTTATGTTTTTTGTTTATACAATATAAAACAATATATGATCTTCTTGTAGGACACTACTAGAGCAAGCTGGCCACCCCTTACAGGTATAGCAGCCGGCAGCTGCGCAGCACCGTTTCTACTCGTTAGCCAGGAAGCTCGCGTACGAGATGCAGTACGAGCCAATGGTGGCAGTCGGCGGCGACGACTACCGCAACCTCGCCGGCAACCACCCGTGCAGACGAGGAGAAGATGTGGGTTACTAATACGGCTTAAGAGTTAAAATTTAAAGAACGATAGGGTTTTCTTTGTTTTTATTTTCTTGATGAGTTGGCAATCCATGTGGGCTAGCTGTTTGTGTCATTTGAATAGCCATGTGTTTGTTTTGGAAACAAGACCCTGGCACTCTATGAATTTTAACTCTGAGATCTTCTTCCAGTACTTGCCGCTGTGCAACATCTTGGTGTACGGCTTGGTTTGTGACACTTGAACCATGCAAGGCCTTTCTTACAGAGAAAGAAAGAGAGCACGCATACTAGGAGTATTAGTTAGGGATATGAACTGCACGCACATTGAAGGTCACATGGCTCGCAGCTGTAGAGGAGGAAGATCTGGCGCTTGAGGAAGTCGATGAGATCTCTGTCCGTCGGGTAGAAATGGTATCCGCTACCGCTAGCCATATCCATGCCTACGACCAAACTCACAAGGGAACAAAACTTCTCTTTTTGGATGGGATGATTTGGTGTGTCTGGGAGCGGGAGCATATATAGTGGTAGTAGAAATTATTGCAAGTGATAGGAGACAAGTTGCGTCTGGATACAAGCTTCACTGGTAGAAAAAAGCCCTTTAGTCCCGGTTCGCAACAGCCTTTAGTCCCGGCTGTACAACCGGGACTAAATATGCCCGACTAAAGACCCCCCTTTAGTCGCGCCTCTTACGAACCGCGACTAAAGGCTTTAGTCCCGGTTCTTGTGGCTGACCGGGACTAAAGGCCCGTCCACGTGGGCGCCCGTGGTCCGTCGGGGCGGAGGACCTTTAGTCCCGGTTCTCGTGGCCACCCGGGACTAAAGGGCTCCTCCGCAGGTTTAGGGTTTTAGCCCCCCTAAACCTGGTTTCTTTTTAGTTTGGAGTGTTTTATTTATTTTATATTATATTTTGTGTTTTATTTTAATTTTGATAAAGTTTCAGTACACATATTCTACGCTACTATATACATGCATATGAAATTTCAAACAAGAAGAATTCAAGAGGAATATATAATATATATTCAATCTCGGGTGACCATATACAACTTCGAACAAGTTTCCATACACAATTAGGATGGATGACCATATACAACTTCGTACAAGTTTCAATCTCGGGTATGCATATAAATTTCTTCGTCCTCGGTATAGTGTTCTCCTTTAGGATTGATGACTTCCCTCATGAAAAATCCTGCTAATTCTTCTTGAATTGGTCGGAAGCGAGCTTCTGGACTAAGCCTCCTCCGCAAGTTATCCGTCGCGTTCCGCACGCTATCCGATGCCTTCCGCTCAGAGGTGTGTCTCCGGATGTTCTCACAAACATAGTATCCACATAGATTGGTCCCCGGTGGCTGCTTATCCACATTAACTAACCTTCTGAAATCTAGCTCATGTTTGAATTCACCGACAATTTCTTCTGAGAACCGTCTCCAAACCCTACAGGGCAAAGAAAATTAAATGAACAAGGGAGTTATTAGTTACTTGATATTAGGAAATGAAGGAAAGAGACCGATCGATATAGAGCTCAAATGATTGAAAGTAATTACTTTTGCAGCATTTTTCTCATGTCGGCCCAACGCTTTGGATCCGAATCCATAGAGTCCATGATTAGAACTCTGGAGGTGTGAAGTTCAATATTTAGCAGAATCCAGTGGAACCTGCGGACACGTTACATGCACGGTCATGCATAACTCATCGATTAGACATACCATGCATGGAGTAAACAAAAGAGAATGGGCACAAGAGAGAAACACTCACCCAAAATGGTAAGGAAATAGAATATGACTTTTGAGTTGATGCTTTCTAAGAAACTTGTACAAGTCTTTCTCCACGTCTTCGGGGTGATGTTGTAACACATGTCCATTAACGATAAGTGGGTCAATGAACCCAACTGTTTCTTGTTTTGCATTCCCAAATCTTCAATCTGCATAATAGCGTACGCAACAATATAGTTAGGACAATATATATATATATAGTGCAGGCAATGAAGAACGAGATGAGGTAGAAATAAATCACTTACATAACGTAGCAACTCAGCATAGATTTGTCGAGGTCACGCAGATTGAACAGCTGGAACAATTCACTCATATGAACTTCTACAGAGTACCGTTTGGTGTGATGCTCATCTGTAACATCCGCATAAATATATTCTTTGTCGGCCCATGTTATGAATTGCTTGTACCAACGTAGCAGATTTCGCATTTGTGGTGGTAGACTCTTTTCCCGCGCAGGCTCGACGAGAGGCCCATTCCGCACATATTGTAATGCTATCTCACATACTGGCGCATCCTCAAGGCCTAAGAAGGCACGAAGAGTCAAACCCATCTCGGACGCTTGTTTCATGGCACTCGCTACAGTCAATCCAAGTGCTGCCGCAGCTGCTATGATCTCGGGGTCCTCTTCCGGACCGGCTTTCACTATGAGCGGGGGGATCGATTGTTTCTTCTGCATCCCGAGCTGGTCAACTTGTTTCCCGCTTTTTTTACTTTCTTCTTTCTCCTCCTTCAATATTTTTGCTTGCCTACGAAGTTCATTTCCATAGTCGTCAGGCATATTCAGCTCGGCTTGGGACGGTGTCGTCAAAAAATCCTTAGCCCACTTCTTTTGCTTCTCAGTGAATACTTGCTTGGGCTCAGGCTCTTTTTTCTCCTTCATATCCGCCTTCCATTTCTCATAATCAGCAGACCCGGCCAATTTGGTTTCAGCTTCACTAAGTTCCCCAGGCCTTGGGAGGAGAGGCTTCAGTGATGGCTCCGGTACCCTTGTGGTCTTAGGTACATAAGGGTCCGGGTTAATAGTCCAGGAGCGGGTTTCCTTGCTGTCCGCCTGCTTCTGCTTCTTCGCCGGAGGTGGATTGGGGGGCGTCGTACCCGCCGGAGGAGGATTGGGGGGCGTCGTACCCGCCGGAGGTTGTGGATCGGGGGACGGCGTCGAATGGCGTGAAGGAGGTGTAGGTGAACCACCACCGCCACCACCACCACCACCATCGGAGGGGGGTGGACTTGCTAGCCTTGGCGCCTCGCCTGGAAACACTATGTACTTCTTTTTCCATAGAATGAACTGGCGCTTGACATCTCCAAGTCTTCTCTCCCTTCGGGTGTAGGTTTGTCAATCTCCAGGTCCTCAAACCCTTGGACTATGTCTTCCACCGTGACACGAGCATAGCCATATGCAATGGGGTTGTTGTGGTGGAGTGCTCCAGGTGTACAGGGTAAAGCACTGCCGGTAGCTACCTTCGTGGAAACGTTCCCCACGGGATAATGCAGATCACATTCTTTCATCTCCTTTACATCATCCATGGGGTAGTGAGGCTCCGGTGCACGAATCTCGATCATCGGTGCACTAGCACCAGGCGGGGCATCCGTGGAAGCCACGCTGCTTCTCCGCTGCTGGCTTCCGCGATCCGCTTCATGATCTTCATGCGGCCCTACAGCCGATTTTTCTTTCACTAGTTCATGCACGGTCTGCTTCAACTCATGGAGTTCCGATGCAAACTTCGTCATAAGATCTGCATCCCGGTCCGTCTTTCTCTTACGGCTTCTGTAACAGTACGGGTCATTGTCCTGGGAAAACCCTACTTTCCACGGAACTTTGCCTTTGCCTCGTACACGTCCTCCGTGTTCATCATTCCCGAGGGCTGTTGTCAGTGCGTCTTTTTCTCTGTTGAACTTGATCAAGCCCTCTTGAGCTTGGGTCATTGCGTCAATAAGGGCTTGGGTGGGAGCAAACTGTCTCTGCCGGTGAACACACACCCCTGTCTCCGGGTCTAGCGATCCCCCATGCCCGTACCACCAGCTTTTGGCCCTTGGGTCCCATCCCTCTGTACCTAGAGGGATTCCTCGCACCCTCAGGTCCTCCTCCATCTTCTGCCACCTAGGCTCCGAAAGGCGGTATCCTCCTGGCCCCATAATATGATGGAACTTTTTCTTACTCGCATTATCCTTATTTTTTTCGATATTTCCTTGAAATGCTCCGATTGCTTTTGCCTCACAAATTCTGGCCAATCATCTTTCAGTTTCTCATGTTGTCCATTGAAATCCGGAGTCTTGCCCTTGTTGACATAGTCACGGGTTAAATTTTTCTTGAAGTTCCGGAATGCTTCGCCCATCTTCTGAAGAGCGAACTCTTTAACTAGCCTCCTCCTCTGACGTCCACCCGGAACCTCGTTACCGAATTCATCGACTTTGTTGTATTCCGGAGGTAGAATGAAATGTTCCATAAGCTTTCTCCAGCAATCCTTTTTCGTTCTCTTGTCGACAAAACTGAAACCAAGACGTGCCTTCTTTGGCTCCTTCCATTCCTGGACGGTGATCGGGACGTTGTCTCTAACAACGACTCCGCATTGGTTGATAAACTTTGAGGTGTGCTGTAGGGGCTTGCCGGTTTCACTGACAAACTCAATGGCATATGTTTCTCCTGTTTTCATCGCCTTGGATTTGCCACGCTTTGTCGTACTCGATCCGGAGGGCTAAAAAAAGAAAGAGAGTCGCGCGCGTTAATACATATGTATTCACAATTCAGTAAGTTTGTATCACGAGAGGCTCAATGTATATATATACCTCGCCGGAGGTGGTTGCTACTTGCAATTCGAGATCGTCGGTTGTTGACGGTTGACCTCCGTCGACAATGTCCGTTCCTTCACCTTCTTGATCATCGACAATCTCTGTTCCACCGTCAAGGTTCAGAAAAGAAGAGACTACATCCTCTTGTTGCTCATATTCTGAGCCCGGCACATAAGGAATCTCGTTGTTGATGATGCCCATTAAATAACGTTCAGCCTCCGGATCCCTAAGCGGCTCGGTTCTATCGTCCGCCATATGTCACTCCTGCATGTAGTAAAAATTCTTGAAGTATAAAGGAATTAAAAAATAAGATTAAGGGGACATAAAGGAGGAGGAATTAAAAATAAGATTCTTTAATTAAAAATTCTTTTTTTCTTCTTCTTCCTTTCTTCTTCCTCTTTCTTCTTTCTTTCTTCTTCTTCCTTTCTTCTTCCTCTTTCTTCTTCTTCCTTTCTTCTTCTCCTTTTTCCTTTCTTCTTCTTTCTTTCTTCTTCTTCCTTTCTTCTTCCTTTCTTCTTCTTCCTTTCTTCTTCCTTTCTTCTTCTCCTTTTCCTTTTTTCTTTCTTTCTTCTTCTTCCTTTCTTCTTCCTTTCTTCTTCTTTTTTCTTCTTCCTTTTTCTTTCTTCTTTCTTTTGGTTTTCATTTGGTTTTCATTTTTCTTCTTCCTTTTTCTTTCTTGTTTTTCTTCTTCCTTTTTCTTCTTCTTTCTTTTTTTCTTCTTCCTTTTTCTTCTTTCTTTTTCTCTTCTTCCTTTGTTTTCTTCTTCCTTTTTCTTTCTTGTTTTTTCTTCTTCCTTTTCTTTCTTCTTTCTTTCTCTTTCTTTTTTCTTCTTCCTTTTTCTTCTTTCTTTCTTCTTTCTTTTTTCTTCTTCCTTTTTTTCTTCTTTCTTTTTTTCTTCTTCCTTTGTTTTTCTTCTTCCTTTTTTTTTCTTCCTCCTTTGTTTTCTTCTTTCTTTTTTCTCTTCCTTTTCTTCTTTCTTTCTTCTTTCTTTTCTTCTTCCTTTTTTTTCTTCTTTCTTTTTTTCTTCTTCCTTTGTTTTTTTCTTCTTTTTTTTTTTTCTTTTTTCTTTTTTTTCTTTCTTTTTCTTTTTCTTTTTTCTTTTTTTTTTTTTTTTTTTTTTCTTTCTTTTTTTTTTTTTTCTTCTTTTTTTTTTTTCTTCTTTTTTTTCTTCTTTTTTTTTTTTTCTTTTTTTTTCTTCTTTTTTTCTTTTTTTTCTTTTTTTCTTCTTTCTTTTTTTTTTTCTTTTCCTTTTTTTCTTCTTTTTTTCTCTTTCTTCTTTTTTTCTTTTTTTTCTTTTTTTCTTTTTTTCTTTTTTTTCTTTTTTTTTTTTTTTTCTTTTTTTTTTTTTTTTTTTTTTTTTTCTTTTTCTTCTTTTCTTTTTTTCTTCTTTTTTTTCTTCTTTCTTCTTTTTTTCTTTTCTTTCTTTTCTTTTTTTTTTTTTTTTTTTTTTTTTTTTTTTCTTTTTTCTTTCTTCTTTTTCTTTTTTTTTTTTCTTTCTTTTTTTTTCTTCTTCCTTCTTTTTCTTCTTCCTTTTTCCTTTTCTTCTTCTTCTTCCTTTTCTTCTTCCTTCTTCTTCTTCTGCCGGCGCGCGGAGGACGGCAGGCAGGGCCAGCGGGCGGCAGGGCGTCGGGCGGCGGGCGGCAGGGCGTCGGGCGGCGGGCGGCGGGCGGCGGCCGGCGGGCAAGGGCAGGGCACGTACGGGCGGCGGGCACGGGCGGAGGCGGCGCTCACTAGGGACGGGGGCGGCGGCGCGCAGGGCTTCGGCGTCGGCGTCGGCGTCGGGGCAGGGCTTCGGCGTCGGCGTCGGCGTCGGGGCAGGGCTTCGGCGTCGATCGGCGTCGGGGCAGCGCTTCGGCGTCGAGAGAGAGGAGAATGGGAAATGGCGAAACTGCTAAGTGCAGTATTTATAGACGCACCTTTAGTCGCGGTTGGGGAGGCGGACCGCGACTAAAGGTACCCTTTAGTCGCGGCTGGCCACACCAACCGCGACTAAAGGGTACCCTTTAGTCGCGGTCCGCCTCCCCAACCGGGACTAAAGGGTTTTGGCGCCGCTTTCGTTCCCGCGCAGAAAGACCCTTTAGTCGCGGTTGGGGAGGCGGACCGCGACTAAAGGGTACCCATTAGTCGCGGTCCGCCTCCCCAACCGGGACTAAAGGGTCTGTGCTGGAACTAGCGCGGTGCGGTGGGATGTTTAGTCCCACCTCGCTAGCCGAGAGGCTTCGACAGTGGTTTATAAGCGCGGCTGCGCTCACCACTTCGAGCTCCTCTCAAATGCAGGCTTACGGGCCTATTCTGTCACTATGTGCCTGTGGGCCTACTGGGCCTTCTGCGGGCCTGAATCCTGGCCCATTAATGGGTTTCTAGTCGTATTCAGGCCGTGGTGGCCCAGTAGGTGGCATATTTTTTATTTTTTGCCTGTTTTTTGTTTTCTTTTTTGCTTTATTTATTTTGTTTCTAATTACTTATTTATTTTACTTTATGATAATTATTTTTGCTATTAAAGTTTCTAATTACTTATTTATTTATGTTATTAAAATTTATTTTATTTTGTTTGTACTTATATATTTTATTAAAGTTTATATTATTTTGTTTCTAATTCATTTTAAAATCTTAAAAATACAATTATATATCAAAAAAATCAGAAAATAAAACTAATTCATTTTAAATTCTTTTTTTTCTTCTTTTTTTTCTTCTGTTTGTTTCTTCCTTTTTCTTTTTTTTCTTCTTTTTTTTCTTCCTTTTTTCCTTTTTCCTTTTTCTTCTGTTTTTTCTTCTATTTTTTCTTCTGTTTGTTTTTTTCTTCTTTTTTCTTATGTTTTTCTTCTGCTTGTTTTTTTCTTCTGTTTTTCCTTTTTTCTTCTGTTTTTTTCTTCTGTTTTTTTCTTCTTTTTTCCTTCTTTCTTCTTCTTCCTTTTTCCTTTGAAAATCAGAAAAATAAACTAATTCATTTTAAAATCTTAAAAATTCAATTATATATCAAAAAAATCAGAAAAATAAAACTAATTCATTTTAAAATCCCTTGAAGGTTTGACAAAAGGTTTGATACATCATTCAGTTCATCGACCAAATACAAAGTTTGGTACAATAAATTATTACACATCAATTCTTCCCTTGTGTCCCTGCTTGCTTACGATTGTGCCGTATCCATGGAGCATCCTCATCATTTAACTTAATGCTTGGGTCAGTGTTCACTTTGAAGGGCGGAATTTCACCAAACATATTATAATCTTCTGACATGTCTGTCTTGTCCTGCACTCCCACGATGTTTCTTTTCCCTGAAAGAACAATGTGGCGCTTTGGATCATCGCATGATGTACTGATCGTTTTCTTATCTTTCCGTTTCCTCGGTTTGCTACTCATGTCCTTAAAATAAAAAACCTGAGCGACATCTTTGGCAAGGACGAATGGTTCGTCAAGGTAACCAAGATTGTTGAAATCCACCATTGTCATTCCGTATTGCTCGTCCACCTTTACCCCACCTCCTGTTAGCTTGAACCATTTGCACCGGAACAAAGGGACCTTAAAGGAGGGTCCATAGTCAAGTTCCCATATCTCCTCTATGTAACCATAATATGTGACCTTTTGCCCATTCTCGGTTGCTGCATCAAAGCGGACACCACTGTTTTGGTTGGTGCTCTTTTTATCTTGGGCGATGGTGTAAAATGTATTCCCATTTATCTCGTACCCTTGGAAAGTCGTTATAGTCGAAGATGGTTTCTTGGCCAACATGTACAGCTGATCTCCAACATCATTGTCATTCATTAAATGTTTTCGCAACCAACTGCAGAAAGTCTCCATGTGGGCCTTTCTAATCCAGGATTCAGGCTTCCCCGGGTTGTCCGAGCGTAAAATATTCTTGTGTTGCTCGAAGTACGGAGCCACCAAGCTGGAATTTTGCAGAACTGTGTGGTGTGCTTCAGTCATAGAATGACCGTCCATACATATCGTGGATTCCCTTCCGATCTTGCCTTTTCCACTTAGTCTCCCCTCGTGCCGCGATTGAGGAATACCAATCGGCTTAAGGTCAGGAACATAGTCAATACAGAACTCAATTACCTCCTCATTTCCATAGCCCTTGACGATGCTTCCTTCTGGCCTAGCACGGTTACGAACATATTTCTTTAATACTCCCATGAACCTCTCAAAGGGGAACATATTGTGTAGAAATACAGGACCGAGAATGGAAATCTCTTCGACTAGGTGGACCAGGAGGTGCGTCATAATATCGAAGAAGGATGGTGGGAACACCAACTCGAAACTGACAAGGCATTGGACCACATCGTTCTGTAACCGTGGTAGATCTTCTGGATTGATTACCTTCTGAGAGATTGCATTGAGGAATGCACATAGCTTCACAATGGCTACTCGAACATTTTCCGGTAGGAGCCCCCTCAAAGCAATCGGAAGCAATTGCGTCATAATCACGTGGCAGTCGTGAGACTTCAGGTTTTGGAACTTTTTCTCCGCCATGTTTATTATTCCCTTTATATTCGACGAGAAGCCAGACGGGACCTTCATACTGCTCAGGCATTCAAAAAAAATGACCTTCTCTTCTTCGGTAAGAGCGTAGCTGGCACGACCTTGAAACCATTCCGGATGCCGGTCATCTGGGTCTTTCAAAAGTTGCTGGTCCTGCCGTGCTTCCTTTGTATCATTTGTCTTCCCATACACGCCCAAGAAGCTTAGCAGGTTCACGCAAATATTCTTCGTAACATGCATCACGTCGATTGCAGAGCGGACATCTAGGACTTTCCAATATTCTAGCTCCCAAAATATAGATTTCTTCTTCCACATGGGTGCGTGCCCGTCAACTCCCCGCGGAACTGATTGTCCGCCAGGACCCTTTTCAAAGATGACTTTCAAATCCTTGACCATATCAAAGGACAACATACGCCAATCCATGTAGATTTCTGACATGGAAGACCGGAACTCGTCAGCGACCAAATCCAAGAGTTCAACATCCAATAGAAAGATGACCTGTCATCTGAAGAGTGTCAGGCCTAAGATCTGGCAGAACCATATCGGGGCAAGCCACCATCCTGGATGGGAGCTCCACCACGACCTAGCCCACCGACATACGAGCCCTCGCCTGAGCGTGTGTGCCCGTGAGAGAGGCCTTGCTGTCGGCCGGCGGGATCTGTGGAGATGTGCCTGGATCCTGGAACGACCAAACCATGCCATGGCCATTAGATGCACGGCCATCCACCACGTACTGGTGTCGGGTGTGAGAGGAGCGTGCCTCCCAGGTCCCAGCCCCGGCTGATGGAAGGCATCCAGTTCTCCCGCCATGCCCACCACAACATGGGGTGAAGAACCAACATGCGGCGGCGCAGGACACCCCAGCTAGTGCTCAGGGACTAGGCAGTAGCAACGACCACCGGAGAGGCGAGATCCACTCTAGGGATGGCCGGACCCACTGACCAGTCCGCTGGATCCGTGGCGGCTACGTTGGAGGATGGGGCAGCGACGGCGAACCGGAGTTGGGGAGGAGAGGGGATGTACGGGGAGGAAGATCCCAGCGACGGGCAAGTCCTGCCGCCGCCACCACATGGATGGAAGAGCAGAGGCGACCTCGAGCGCTAGGGTTCTTCGCCCTCGGTGTCGCCTTGGAGCGACACGGGAGGCAGTCCAATCTCACCAACTTGCCAGGTGTATGAAGAAAGAAGTTCATGTGGAATTAATCTGCTATTACGTATTACTTCCGTTCTAAAATTCTTGTCTTAGATTTGTCTAGATACGGATGTATCCTTTTTGCATGGTAATAGGTGTCTCTTCATATCATAAAGAATAAAGTACAAGTCACGTAACGATTGACATGAAAAAATTGAAAAGATAGCAGAACATCTCTGAGCTTGACACTAACGCCCGTCACCTGCCTCTTGCACCGCCACAGCAGCCACCTAAGAAAGGAATGACGGATCACCTCCTCACCCGAGCTCGACGCGGATGTATCTAACCCTAAAACATGACTAGATATATTTGTATCGATACAAATCTAAGATAAGAATTTTGGAACGGAGGAAGTACTTATCCTATATACATAAGAAGTATTTTCAAAATCAAAATGTATGTCTGGAAAGCGTGGGAGTTTCTCAAAACCGCTTTTATTTAACTCAACCAATGCTTCAGTCTAACTAATGAGTTTGACTCTATCACCATGATAGAGTGTATTATCTTCTTCTATCTATTGTATTGATTAGTAGCAACAAGCTACACATGCTTCGTTTATTTACTCGCTTATTAGAGCATCTTCTTCCTCCCGATCGGCATCGCTTCCAGAAATCCAGATCCAACTAGCGACGACCTCCGATCTTCCGCGAGGAGGCAGCTTGCCGACGGAATTGGCGTCGGCGACGCTAACCAGTATGCCGGTGATGTCGTGGACGCAGCCCTTACTGGTCGCGAGGGCGGGCCAATATGATATTGACGACACAAAGACCAAGGCGCGGTGGTCGCCCAGGGTGCCGATGGCGTCGTCCGCGGCATCCTTGTTGACGGCGGCCCATGTCGCCGGAGTGGCCAGCAGGCCAGGGTGTGTAACTGCCGCACAGCTCCTCGTCATGCCACCCCGTCAGCCTTCTTGCCATGGCGGCGGGACACGAGACTTGGTCTGCTCCGTCTGAAGGAAGTGGGGGCCTCTTCCTCCACACATGTATCGGCGTCCATGCGTGAAGCACCGTGAGCTGGTGAGCTGATGCGTGGGGGGCGAGCAGCCTCAACCAGCGATCCCTCCAAGTCCAAGCTCACCTGGACGTGTGTGGGGCGGCCGGCCTGACGTTCCTACACGAGGAAATCGATGCATGTCGCAAAGATCGGCGGCTTCGGCCTCACCCGTGTCGCCGGGACTTGGGCCCCGCCCTTACTACAGACTTTGTCGGCGCCGAGTGCTCCATGTAGGCGAGGAGGTGCTGCCCCGGGATGCCAAGACCGACGACGGCGAATCGCAGGGTGTATCCTCCGTGCCCGACTCCATGTCGGCACACGACGGCAAAGAGGTGCCGCGCGCCTGGGGACGACGAGACCAACGCCGGCGAACCCTCCTTCCTGCAAGCAGACTCGGATTCCTCCGCACAGGTACGATACCTACCGCCGGGATACATTCCCTTAGTAGTTAGTACTTAGTACTACATGCCTTGTCCTCCGCGTGCATGGTCTCCTTCCCAGGACAACCATGGATGGATTGGAAGTGAGCTCGATCTGTCCGTCTTCTTATAGAAGAAGATGAAGTTACTTGAGCCGCGTGCACGACCATGGTTTGGACGCGTCTGATTCCATCCCATCCCCGCGTGTCCATCAGACTTACCTTTTCTTGGAACCAAGGTTTCTAGTGATCTTTTTTTTAAAGAACACAAAAACGACATAGGCAGATGTTTTTTTTAACACGGTACAAATGCAGACGTTTATACATACACACATACACTATCTTATGAACGCATACAGACACACTTTAATCATATGAACACCTCCGAGAGACTGATCCGACACATTATGCTACACAGATTCAAATTGAGTAAACATAAAGGTGAAAGTTGATGGTGCGAGTTCATATGTAGGCCCAATAATCTTCACAAATAAATAAGTACATTTTTTTCCTGAAACTTGCAGTTTTTAGAAATGATAAAGACATTTAGTGGACATGACCCGAGTAAGAGTAAGAGGGAGATTATAGGGTGGGTGGACTTGGTCGGCCCCGTCTGAGGAGGAGCTAGCGGGCAGTCGGAGGAGGATGAGGAAGGTGTTGGGTTTTTTTTTTCTGTTGATGGTGACTGGGTCATCCAGGACATAATAAGCGAAGAAATTGAAGGATGTGTTTTAGCGGATGCATAATCTAAATTCTAAACTAGAGGAGACGACCTTGATATACGCTCTTTCTGAATTCTTCACATCTCAATTTGTATTAATAGGCAGAGTACTCTCAAAAAGAACTCTTAAGGTGAAGAGACCTCAACGTTTACATATACAAAGGACTCTAGAAAATATTATTTAAACATAAAAAGGAAAATACAACAACATATGATTCAACGATCAACCCACATATAGATAATGGAGCAGGAGTCTTCTCTCTTCTCATCCTTTCCTTTACCGTTTCTTCATTGTACCTTGTCAGTCCACGCTCTAGAGACAAACATCGCCCAAGATGAACTATATTAAGGAATCATTCCCATATCATCGCCAGTGTACAAGACATCGGTGAAAGGGAACTGCGTCCATGAGTTATCCTCTTCCTCAAGGTATTTGGTGTACCATGAGTTATCCCCATCAGCAAGAATTGGCATCTCTCCATTGCCCGTGTCGTCGCCATCGGTGAGGAACTGCTTCTCTCCCTCATCAATGTCAACACCATCGACCTCAGACTCGATCTGTATGGGATTCTGGTATGTGCCCATGCCACCGAACGCGAACTGCATCACATCCTTGTCCGTGTCAGCTTCATCGGACACGAACTCGACATGTATGTGATTCTTGTTTGTGCCGCCGCCACCAAGGGTGTACTGCATCAGATCCTTGTTCGCGTTGGCAACATCGGACTCGGACTCGACATGTATGAGATCCATGTCTGCGCCAACGCCACCGAAGACAGATTGCATAAAATCATTCTCCGCGTCGGCACCATCAGACTCAACCTGGACCTGTATGGGATCCTTGTCGGTCCCGATTCCATCGAGCATAGACTGCATGAGATCCTGGACCGAGTCGACGCTGTCAAGCATGAACTTGTTCAGATCCTTGTTCGAGTCGGTGCTGCAGGACCCGTACTCCATCATATCCTTGTCCGTACTGACATTGCCAAGCACGAAATGCTTAGGATCCTTGTGCAAGCCGGTGCCATCAGACACATACTCCATTAGATCCTTGCCTATGTCGATGACACTGGGCATGAACTGCATTAGATCCTCATCTGTGTCGGCATCACCGGACGCATTCATCGACGGGGACGCCATGTTCTTGTTGAAGACCCGACACAATGCGTATGTGTCCTGAACAAATCAACCATGCAGGTGTATGTGAGGCGTGGAGCTCAATTACTGTATCAAGAAAAGAAAAAAAAGAATGAAGGTACCTCGATGTGGTTGTTGCGGTGGCCGTGAAGACGGTACTCGTGCATGACCCAGTCGGTCCGCGTGCCGCCAGGTGCTTGGCCCATGTGGAACACCAGCGTCTTCTTCATGCCAACAACGATGCCGTTGTGCATGACGGGGCGGTCCTTCCCGGTCGACTTCCAGAACCCTTTCACCGTCGCCCGCACCATGCGAAACCCGGTTGGGTACTTTCGTCCCCTCGGAGCGAAAAAGTACCACTCAACTTTGGCCCCGGGGTCGCTTGTGCTCGGTGAGAATGAAATGGCTGTGCGTGCATGCAGGTGAAAACACATGGAACATAAGTCAGTTGACATATACTACTTGACTTGAAAAGAAAAATCAAGTTAATCGGTACTCCCTCTGTGAACAAATGTAAGAGCGTTTAGATCATTAAAATAGTAATCTAAACACTCTTATATTAGTTTACGGAGGGTGTACTAGCTAGCTAGCTAGTAAAATGAAAAAGGAAATCTCATGTCAATTTTCATATAATACTGCGGCGATCTTATGTACAGAACCGGCCTAAATTCAACTGATGCGATCGAGATGGATCGGTATATATGGATTACAAAGGAAGGAATACAAAAAGTGGGCCTCAGGTTTGTTTGTTTTGAAATTGGTCATCCATCCAAAATGGCCAAAAACATCAAGAAGTCAATCCATATATACTTGACGTACTTTGAAAGAAAGTCGACCTAATATACACATGCATACCGGGCGCAGCGATCTTTTTTCTCAAATTGTATTGATGGGTTTACACGAATAATGTGTGTGATTTGAAACAGGTGGTCGCCGGAGAGAATAGAATTGTACGACCGTACCGGCAGCATATATACCTGGTAGGTGGTGGGGCTCGAACTTGTAGAGGTCCACCTCGGGGATGAAGCCGCCGTGTCCCAGGAGGACCTTGCGCCGGAGGAAGAAGCCGACGAGCTCCTGATCCGTGGGGTGGAAGCGGAAGCCAGGCCGGAGATGAGAGAAGGCGCGCTCCATCTCCGCCGTGGCCGCCGGTACTGAAACGCACGCCATGGCTGCCTGTCTCCTTCTCCTTGTGTGACGCCTGACTGTGATCGAGAAGACAAGTAGGTTAAGCCATGACGAGAATGAATCGAGAGAGGGAGGGAGGGGGTGGTGTCAGACCTGACCCAAGTGGTAACGAGACGGATAATAAGCAGCAGAGAGGGACATGCGATGCGATTATATAGCCCATCTCCGGGTTCCTTTAAGTAACTCTCCGCACCTGGTAGCTAGCTAGCGCGCGACGACGTGTCTTGTGATGCCCGCTACGTGGCCACCCGAGGTGAGGATTACAGGCGTCGCCCACCGACCACCGTAGCCTCGCACCTGGCCGTACGTAGCATTGCTTCCATCCAGCCGTTGGTTCGCTACGCCATGCCGGTGGATCCACATGTCACCGTCAACAACTTTTTTGTATCCTCTCATATTATATACGTGCTATTGTACTACTATCTTTTACATCCTACTTAGTTACTGTTTTTAACACAACACAATCAATCGCATATACGCTCATAAAAGTGTACACACACTCACCCCTATGAATTCATGCACGCACACTTTACCCGAGCACCTTCAAAATACTAAAACATCGATCATCACATCTTGAGATTGACGAGGTCCTCATACGCGTCCACTGAACGAATATCGTCGAAAATTATGAATAAGCCATGTTATATATATGGTACTTATACAAGTAGTGTTTATCTTGTCCGTAAAACTCAAGCAACTCTCATAGATTTAGAATATAATAATAATAATAATAATAATAATAATAATTCAGCATGTGGGGCCAAAATATACAAATATATTTGAATTTAAATTAATCCTAATTGTATATATGCAGTTTCAGTTTCATGATTAACCTATTGTTCATTTATTTTTGTCATTGTATATATTCGATTTGCGCTGTGAGGATGGCTGCCGCGCGAGAGGCGACGGTGATGGCGTTGAAGTCGTTGACGTGCACGATCGAGTCATCGTAGCAACTTGCGGCGAGGGGCCCGGAGACGCCCCTACAGCTTTCTGTCGGCATTCTTTAATCAATAACAAGAGATAATAAGCGGCTTTGCTCCGCTGACGGTTTCCAACTTGTGTAAGATCGCCGGCACGCAGCAGGTTTGGTCGGCTGTCCGTCGCTCGCTCAATGGCCAAGTGCACGCGCCCGCGGCTCGCTCGGCTATCATCGTGGCGTCGGCCAGCGATGAATCTCCGGCCGGCGGAAGCTGCTGCTCGGTTGGCTCGTTCGATCGTAGCAATGGGTAATCTTCGAGGACAGAGCAGGAGAAAACTGTCCACGCATTGCCCAACGTGCGCTTGTACGTTGCTAATCACTGCTTTTTTTAAGGACAACACGCACCACCTGCGCCCGTAAATGAGTGGTTAATTCATCGTGTATAAATGAGTGATTTAGCTCCAAGTAAGTCCCCTCAAGTAAAAATAGGGTTAGTCAATCTCGATTGCAAAGGAAGGACGCGATGGTGTGCAGCATCGACGCCGTAGATGGCAAGGCCGGGGTAAGCGAAATGAGCCCTGCGGACGCCGGCAAGGCCTCGGCCAGAAACGAGCCACAACCAACGACATCTGCCATAGGCGAGTAAGAAAAATTGTCAGTTCGGGGCGAGGGATGCTGGGCTCGCCAAAAAAATCTGGTTGTTCGACTATTCAGAGGGATGGTTGGGGGATGGTGCAGTGCCAGCACAACGTTGGGCAGCAGTGAAGGGAGGGCGGGCAGTTCGGCCGGTGCTCCATGGGGCGGTCTGGGAAAGGAGAGGAACAAAAAGGCTAGAGGTTCAAGATGGACATCTGACCGTTCGTTTTACATCTAACTGGTAATACTAGTATTTTTTAGTATAACAAAATAATTTTTATAAACAAATGAGGCACAGATATTGATATGCCTTCAAATAATGGTTAGAACTAAAAGACTGGTATCATGTGACTATACAAAAAGAAAACTACCATGGATATCAGAATATATTGAACATTGTATTAAATATATTAATTAAACATTCATTTGCTAGAAATAAACATGGGGCGCTGTTGAGACGGAGAAGTTGCCTATCCGAAGTGGCCATAGAATGATCCAGAGGGGTAGGGTGGTTCCGAGCACAACGGAAGTGGTCCAAACGACATCCATCCGCATGCCAGTCTTGGCGCACTCTTTTTCATAAATCAAAGACAACTGAGGGGTGGCTTTGCAGGCGTTCGGACCGCTACCATGCTGCTCGTGAGGAACCTGGCCCACAAAAAACCCTTCAACCGTGTCCGCGCTTGTTCTCACCCGTCACCAGCTACCCGCATTCGTCACGCTGTAGAGCGGCCGCTTCGCATTGACGCCAGCCTTGAGAAGGCGTGGCCTCTCACTGACGATGGCCTCTCACTGACGATAACATACCGAAAGTTCCCATGATTTCCCATGACCAAATACTGAAAGTTTGGGATTTATCGGGGTCCTATTTTTACTCCTCATGGCTGTAAAGTAAAAAATCCAACTTCTCGAATCCTCTCCGCTGCCCCTCTACCCAATCCCTGCCACCTAACCTAACCTACACCCACTCCGGTGCCCACCCGCCGCCGATATGAACCAGCATAATCTCTTAATGTTTCAAATATGGACAATTATTGCAACTTTTTGTATAGAAAACATATACTACTACTTTTTGTATGAACCGAAAGCCAGGCCGGAGATGAGAGAAGGCGCGCTCCATCTCCGCCATGGCCGCCGGTACTGTAACGCACGCCATGGCTGCCTGTCTCCTTGGATGATCGATTGATCCGTACGCCGGCCTTGTGACGACCGACCGACTGCGCGAAAACAAGTAAAGATGTGAGCAGGGCCGGCCCTAGCATCTTAGAGGCCCTTGTGCGAGTTTCATATAATGGGCCCTTATAATAGACTCAAATTTGTTGAGAGTCTAGAACGTAGCACCGTTTTCAGATTTGATTAATTGATTTACAAGTTAGTGTTTCCTTTTATCACAACCAGATGATAATTGCTTTTTGGAACATTATTACAAACAAAAGAAAGTAGAGAGCACCTGAATTCCTGAATCTTGGTTTTGGAGTAAATTAGAAGAAATTCTATGCTCCATCCATCCAATAATCAAAATTCATGCAACGACACAACCTGCAGAATTTACATGACTGCAATTTGTACAAAAAAAAGAGAGAAATTAAGTAGGTTAAACATCAGCAATGGCTTATGGTGAATTTTGATTATTAAGTCAACTCATCATAACAGAAATAAATAGACAAAGATCAAAGAATTGAGATCTAAAAATTACCTGGAGGAGCTTCGCTTGAACAGTTCCTGGACTTCACGTCTGCATCGCCTGCCCTCGGACACTGACCATGGCTCTGACGACGGATGGCCATGGTGTAGGTTGCTGTTCTCGCGTTCTTGGCCCAGGACCAGGATGTGTCGCCGGCTGGCCTCCGTCCATCGGGGGCCCTTGGGGCAGTTTAGAGGATGCGAGGAATCAAAGAAATTCATTGATTAGCTTTGGGAACTGGGACCTGGCCTCTTAGGAACTTGGGGCAATTAAATTTTTTTTGAAAGGTTCGGGCAATTAATTAAGACGGGGAACGGAGACGAAGGAGGGCGTGATACAAGGAGCCAGCGAAGGAGAAGGATCTACGGATTGCTGTTCGTGCGTGACTTGTTTCCTTCTTAATGGGTCGGGCCTGCTTCTCTTGTGTACTAGTCTCTATTTCTCTAGGGACATATGGGCCCCTGCTGAGGCTGGGCCCTACGCCGTCGCACTCGTCGCCATGGCCCAGGGCCGGCCCTGGATGTGAGCACGCAACACAGCAACGGAAATGGAATGGAATGGAATTCGAGATGGGCGGAGACCTTGAAGTTGGACAGCAGAAGCATGCAGCAGAGAACTGGAGATGGGGGTTGGGATGGGACGGCGATAGAGCCGCTGCATTGCATGCATGGCTTATATAGAGGACGTGCTGACTGATGCGATGGACGCATCCGGTCGTACATCGCCACCACATGTCCTATCTAATTGTTGGTTAATTAGTATTTTTTACGATGATACATTAATTAGCTTTTTAACCAACAATTAACCGTTGGTTAGAAAAATAATTTTGCAGGGTGAAATGCATCTCTATTAAGCTTACGGGGGCTTCTCAGCCATAGCCAGATTTACAACATGGTCCATACCGCCAGCCAACCATACTGTTGTGCGCGGCGTGCTACGGCCATAGGCGGCCAGCTCATGACTAACAGAGTTCTGAGAGCGGAAACAGTGCATAAAAGAAATCTCCCTAGTAGCGAGACTAGACATTCTGCAAATCTCCTCTACTAGTGCACGATGAACCAATCTGTCCCGGTGACGTCCTGTAAGCATGGCCACCGCCTCCGTGTTGTCCATCGCGACCATGATCGGTAGGTTCGTGCGGTATAAAGCCAACTCCAGGCCTTCTCTGCACGTCGCTAGCTCCGCCTCAAGGGCATTCTCACATGTGCGTAGCTCCCTACAGGCGCTATAGATGATCTCGCCTCTGTCGTCTCGTAGGATCATGCCACCACCCGCCGCGCCCGTGGCCGCTCTGTAACTCCCGTCCGTGTTCAACTTTGCCCAGCCTGGTACAGGGGGGCCCATCTCGCGCTCGCCTTGGTCTCTGTACGCCCTTGGGCGCCTTGTGGGGAGGTAGTGACCACCATCTTCTCATTCTCTAGATCACCCCTGGCATGTTGCTGTATGCACAGTAATGAGGTGATGTACCCGTGCAAAAAGCGCCCGGAAGCTTCGGTAGGGGGTGGCAGCTTCCAGATGGCGCGACAACCATCCGGCGCCCTGCTCATGGCGGAAGCCAATGGACGCTCGCGCTCGTCCATGGCTAGGCGGTAGGCGGACCGAACGGTGAAGATACCGTTCCTCTCTGGTGTCCGTGCAATGATGTCATCCAGGGCGTGAGTTGAGGTACGAATGCTGGTGATGACTTCGATATCCGCCGGAAGGAAATAGCAACGGAGAAGGTCCATGCGCAAGACCCATCGCCATCCAAGAGATCCGCCACCCTCCTGAGGTGGCATGTGCCCTGCGGGGACACGGGTTGACGCGACGGCTCCCTGGGTAACCACCGGTCTCGCCATATGCGAATGCCCCGCCCATCCCCCACGCGCCATATGATGCCCTTCTTCAAGAGCTCAAGGCCATGCTGAATCGCCTGCCAAATCGGGGAGGCATTCCCCCACAAGACCGTGTCTTCAAGACGCCCATCATGATAGTACTGTGCCTTGAGAACCTGCGCGCACAAGCTGTTGGGATTAGTTAGCAAATGCTAGGCCTGTCTCGCTAGGAGAGCCTGGTTGAAAAGGCAAAAATCTCTAAATCCCAAACCACCCTTGCTTTTCTGCGCTTGTATCATCGGCCATGCCAACCAATGTCACCAAAAGTTCCGGACCATTCTATTAAAATCATCATAGACTGACATAGGTAACTTGAAAACACTCATAATGTAAGTAGGGATGGACTGAGCTACAGCCTTGATCATAGTCTCCTTGCCAGTGAGAGAGAGGGTGTCGCCCATGCAATAATCCGTTTCAACAGCCGGGATTGCAAATTCTGAAATTTACCTCGCGACATGCGACCTTCAGGCGTAGGAAGGCCTAGATACTTTTCTTCAAAAATAATTGTACCTATCTGGAGGGTAGCTCTCACCACGTCCTGCTTCTCCGTTGGTTAAAATTGGTGGTATTTCTTGGCCAAAAAAACCTATAAAGGTTTCACCATAGTTACAAAAATTGATGGTGTTTGGTTAATTTA
Source organism: Triticum aestivum (assembly GCF_018294505.1). Taxonomy (NCBI): domain Eukaryota; kingdom Viridiplantae; phylum Streptophyta; class Magnoliopsida; order Poales; family Poaceae; genus Triticum; species Triticum aestivum. The sequence continues at coordinate 655,887,506 of NC_057799.1, forward strand.
TTAAAAACACTAGTAAACCAATTTGTATCAAAATAAATTGTATTTGTTGGTCCTGGACTCGTGAACCCCCAAAAAATATGTAATAATTGGTCTTCAACAAAAAAAGTGTTTTTGTTGGTCAATGTCTTGTTTTAACCAGCCAAATACCCCTTTGTAATCATTTTTGCTCGGGTATATTTTACTCTGTTGTGCGCGTCCGAGTATATTTAAGAGTCGCGGAGGCCACAGAGTAACAATTATTATCATGCGTATCTGTTATAAGGGTTCGGCCAGGTGTACGTTAGAGGAGAAAACCTAAGCTTTTACTCCTCTAGCTAACTAGTGTTATTAGGACTTGATTAGTCATTCGTGTACGTTTTAGTTATAGGTCACTTTCCTGCTATTTTCCGTCTGTGGACAAGTGTTGCAATCTTATTTTAGACGACATATATTACTTTGTGCAGACAAGAGAAATCGTTAACCCTGCCAGTTACTCCGCAGCCTGTTTTTCCCTGTTTTCACCGGCCGCCGACACGCATTGCTCAACGACAGCCGATTTAGCTAGGATCAACTTATTAATCCTTTTCTAGGTAATGAACATATTAATCCATGATGCTTTGTAAACCAATCGTCAAGCGGTTCGTGGATCTGTACATTGCTTGGTTACTATGAAAAAATCACTGCTTTTTTCTTTTGTGGCAGCCGGCGCCGCCCATACCTATTAACAAAGTCTTTAATCATGTATGGACGGCCGATTTAGCTGGAGGTAAGTCGCCTGAAAATAAAATTAGGGTGTCAGGTTTGATTGCGAAGAAAGGGGGCGACGGCTGCCGAAGACGGCAAGGCCTTGGCCAGGAGCGGCCACAGCCTGCGGCAGCCGACGTATGCCAGCCAGGGAGACGTTGCTGCAAACGACGATGTCCACTGATGGAGTATAAAAAGTTTATTATGAAAAAAATAATCGTGCTTTCCAGAAATATGTTCATGACAATTATAGAAAAAGTTTGTACAATGTAAAAAATTATTCTCGTAATTTTCTAAAAATGGTGTATACTTAAAAAATTGTTTCTGACATTAAGATAATAATTGTATCTTAACTCTACCACATAATATAGAGATGGCTGTAAAAATTTGATCAAGAAGTTTTGGTAAGAGTTTTGAGGAGTTTTAAGGGCTAGGTGGGTGTTAACTCTACCAACATTCACACATATAGACTAATCAATGAGTTTGACTCTGTTATTGCCATGATAAAGTGTATTATGTTCTGCCTATTGATTAGCATGTGTACTTGCCTCCTTTCTTTAGGGCATGTACAATGGTTGATAAGACGGTATTATCTTAAGTCTTGCATGTAATTTAAAGATGACAAACAAAATTGTCTAGAATGGGTCATTTTTTAGTCTTATCTTTAATAACTAGCTATTCGTAAAAATATGGTGACAAGATATCTAAGAGACAATCTCTTGTCTTCTCTTAAATAACAGAAGACAAGCCTTTTCTTACGAGTTGTCTCTCCTTCACCTCATCATTTATCCTACGCGGAACTCCTAAGATAGCACCATTGTACATGCCCTTAATTAGTCGCTTAGAGGTTAGGGCATCTTCTACCTCTCGATCTAAAGCATTGGCATCGGCATTGGCATTGGCATCGCCTCGCTTGCTTTCCTTGCTTCCTAGCTAGTAGTCCCAACTTCCAAAAGAGTGCCGTCGTAGAAAATGTGAGAGAATAAGTTAAAAGGTACTATGCTTTATCAAAAGTAGCAGGTGCTTATTGAAAAGTGCCCTTCTACACCCGAGCTCAAATGAGCTTGGGTGATCAGTAATTTTGAAAGAAAAAATATGTTCAAAAAAGTCTGAATTTTTTACGGCGAACTTTAACAAATGTTCTAAGAGCTTACAAAGTTTTAGTACGAAATCACGTCTGTGGAAGTCATGGCAAAAAGAATATTCGTGTTCCAAAATGCTGTTGAAAGTAGCATTTTTAGAGTTTTGATTTTGTTTTTTTGTCATGACTTACACGAATGTGATTTCATGATGAAACTTTGCGAGCTCTTAGAACATTTACCAGAGTTTGCCATAAAAATATTTCAGATTTTTTTGAACATTTTGAAAATACTTTTCGAATTTAGTGGTCACCCGGGCTCTTTTGAGCTCGGGTTTACAGACTAGACTGGTTATGACCTTTATATATATAAGTTTTGTGAAGCCTTCATATCTCAATTTCTATTGATAGTGCGAATACTCTCGAAAAACATTTCTTGAGGTTAAGAGACCTCAACATTCACACATATACAAAAGAAGACTCTAGAATGTATTATTCAAGTATAAAGATAATACAGCAACATATATGACTTAAGAATCAATATATACACAATGGACCGGGAGTCTTCTGACTCTATTATTTACTCTTGTCTGTTGTTCCCTGTCGGTCGGCGTTGCGGTACCAGGTGTCGTCGAAGATGAACTGCTGGATGGAATCATCCTTGTCCACGTCGACGTTGGTACACCAGGCGACGTCAGAGGTAAACTGCATCCATTCATTATCCTCTCCTGCGACGGCACTGGTGTAACAGGCGCCGTTGGAGATGAACTGCATCCAGGCGTTGTCCTCATCATCTACGCTGCCACCGTCGGGCACAGCCTGCATCTGGTCCGCAACGCCGGCCATGGCTGTCGACCTGGACTCCTTGTGACGACCGACTGCGAGAAGACAAGTTAAGTTAGGTTTGGCGTGAGCGCGCAGGAATGTAACGCATCAGTGGATTCGAGCTGAGCTGATGTCCCTGATGAGGGAGGGAGGAGAGAGAGGGAGAGACAGACATGGGATCGATGGGGCGGCGAGCGACAGCAGATTATTATTTTTTGAACATGAACATCGTTCAAAAAAAAAATCTGCTGTCGCTAGCCGCCCCATCTATCCCACAGCAGAATTGAAGCGGAGATGTCCCTGATGAGGATGGGGCGGCGAGCGACAGCAGAGACACAGAGCTGGGCTGCGTGTGCTCTGATCCATCCCTTATATAGGAGTCCCTGCAATTAATTAGTGTTACTATTAGGACTTCATTAGTCATGCGTGCACGTTAACCGTGCGGTTACTTCAACCTAGTCTACCGCCGCTACCTGCCTTCGCTACTGCATCCCATCATTGTCCTAGTTCGCGTCCATCTTTTGTACATCGATCATCAATTCAATTGACGCGAGGTTCATCATTGATATATCTGAAGAAACATGTGAGAGTTTACGATCTTGGTAGTTTTCGTGGCTCAAACTTTACACCTCGGGATGAAGTTGAGCTGCCGCATGAGGTAATGATTCTTTCACCACATGTGCAATGGCGCCCATGTCTATGACTGGAGTAGCTTTACTTTCACCATATATCTTGGCTTTGTTGTATTTGTTGTCTGATTTGAGAAACATACTCACATAGTACGTACTTACATACATACATAGTTTTGTTGACCAAAGAAAATGGGACAGGTCAAGTCAACCACTCTTGTGTGAACTTGCCTGGGAGGATCGGATCAGAGGAGAAAGCCTGCATACATACATATAGGGTGGTACCCTGTAGCCTTGTCCGTGTCTTGCGATGAGCTACTTAAGAACAACTCTAGACGATCCTCTGAAACCGGTTAGAGAAAAAGAATTCGTTTCTCTGCTCTAATCGGCACCTAACCAAAGCCTAAAAAGGAGGAGTAAACTTTTAAACCGTGTGGCGCGTGAGCCTTACATTGACAAAAATGATAAATCACGAACATTCGGGATTTTACCATGACCAATCAAACTTTTTTATAGCAATTTTAGTGTCAAGAGGATGTCAAGTTTAGTTGACTCGCACACTGAGCACGAATTAGCCATGTTGCCAACTAAACTTGCCATCCTTGCTTCACTACAATTGCCATGGAAAATGTTCGTTTCCCATGATCAAATACCGACCGTTTGGGATTTATCGGGGTCCTATATTTACTCCTCCTCGTGGCCACAGTGTAAAAATCCAACCTCTCCAATCCTCTCCGCTGCCCCTCCACCGAATCCCCTCCGCCCAACTTCACGTGTGCCCACTCCGCTGCCCGCCCGCGGCCGATATGAACCAGCATAATCTCTTAATTTTTTGTATATGGACAATTATTGCAACATTTTTTATAGAAAACATATAATACTACTTTTCCGTCTATTGATTAAATATTCAAAGTTTGTACTTTCCGAATTTAGATACATGCCTTATACTGTGACTCCATTTATGGGAGCGAAAACAATTATTAAGATGGTACAAGGAAGAAAAGATTAATATAAAATCCAGTGTCTTGGAGAAAAATGCCAATAATGTACGACGACCCGTTAGCTTAAAGTTAAGTACTCTCTCCGTCCGGAAATACTTGTCATCAAAATGGATAAAAGGGCATGCATCTAAACGTATTTTAGTTCTAGATACATCTTTTTTTATCCATTTTGATGACAAGTATTTTTGGACGGAGGGAGTACATATAATACAATCCGAAAGAGGTCAATGTATTGCTAGATTAAATGGTTGTACTTACAACCTGAAAATGGTTTTATACTGTATTACTAGCTTTAATAGTAGCTACATATGCGAAAAATAGCAATGGTGCACGGCTGTTTTTAAATAACTCTTTTCTACAACGTGAAGAGTGTAATTCATAGCACAGGCACCCTAGAAATCATTCACACTGAAATTTGTGGACCATTTCCGGTGAAAAGTGTGGATGGATAGTGATAGACTCTTGGATCACTAGGCTAGATTAGATCCGGTAAACCTACCTTCTCCTTGGGTTGATGAACTCGAGCCGGTGCCGGCCATGGCGAAGTAGTGGCCGGTGATGGCAGAGAGTGGATGGCGGCGGTGGAGCTTCCCGTGAGCACCTCACTAACCCTAGATCTGTAGGGCTTGTCGTTGGGGATTGTGGAAGCGATTAACCTCGTAAGTCATGCCCCGGCACCCACTTTTGTTTATATAGCACGGGTCACAGGGGCCCATCCACCATAGTGGGTTGAGCACCCCCGATGAGGGCGCAGATCTAAGGGCCCACACGGTGGAGATCAACCTAACAGTGCTTTCCTGTTTGCAACAAAATCAAGATATGAGCATGTGAAAGACAAATTAGCTGTGAGAAAACCCCTACGTCAATGATCATAAAACTATTCATCTTCCAATTTGAGCAGATATTGTTATGTGAACCTGTAAATTGTATGCCCGCGTGTGTTGGAATTTTTCGCCCTGTACATAAGCATCTCACAATGGTGGAATTTCACAGCAGCATAGCGAGGATCGAGACGAGGGAGGAGGCTGCTTCGCCGTCGTGCAGACGGAAGTGCCAGCGGCCCAGATGACTCGCCGTCGTGCAGACGGAAGTTCAATCAGGCATCTCCACCCAATTTTTTTTCCAGCGTTGCATCTCTCGCCACGCCCGGTCGGTTGTTACAACCGCATGAGTTGTCAACAAAAACCGCTACGGGAGAGAGATAGAATTCAACTCAAACAATTTACAGCCACAACCGTCCGACTTGGACGAGGAGTCGGCGGTTGGTTTACCTTTACCTCCGGCGGTGCATAAATACCCAGCGGCCAGGCCATAATAGTTACTATTACTATCAGAGCTCCAAGTGCCTCCAATCCAACACCACCACCACCCCGGAGCCCGGACGCCTGGTGTCAGCCTCATTACACGGAGACAACCAATGCACAAGTGGAAGGCAACGGCCTCGGGAGGGAAGGCGACGGCCAGGAACTAGGAGCTCTGCATCCTATGCATGGATTTGGTTTCCTCCAAATTCTCATGACAAAAGCTAATTAATTAAATTATTAGCCAGCCCTATCTTATTAAGAATTTAATTAAGACCACTGGTGTTATATTGGGAAGGAAAACATGTGTATATATAGATAGATGGCTGGACTGGACTAGAATCTTCGCAGGGGCCTTTTTCTCATGCTTTTTATGTGCTTGAGAAATTAAAAGGAGAAGCAAAAGGATGATAGCTCCGAACAAATCGATGGTTCCTTGCTTGCAACCTCACCATTAGCATTTGCACATTTGTCTTGCTGCCCGATGAGTAAATTGTGAGCAGATTTTCTATAAGATATGGCATATGATATCCCCATGGGAATACAACCACACGATCGGTCGGCGATGTCGTCACCTTACTCGGCCCATTGGCTGAGCCTCGTCGGGACCATCTGGCTGCACACCATCAACGGCCCCAACTCCGACTTCCCACCGTCTACTCGTCGCAGCTCAAGCACATCTCCCAGGTGCAGCTCAACTTCCTCGCCTTCGCCTCCGACGCTGGCAAGCTCTTGGGCTGGTTCTCCGGCGTGGCTGCGCTCTACGTGCCGCTCTCGCTCGTCGCCTTCGTCGGCGCCTCTTTCGGCCTCGCCGGCTATGGTGTCCAGTACCTCTTCTTCGACAGCCCCGGGCTCAAGTGCTGGCACCTGTTCCTGCTCACCGCCCTCGCCGCGAACGGCATCTGCTGGATCAACACCGTGCTCGGGCGGACCTGATCTGGGCGACAGACGAATCGGAGATCTTCCTCCGCGTAGGTGAGGTGGGGTTCGGTTAGGGGTGTGCTCGTGGTGGTGCTCTTGTTCTCCTCACAGGTGCGGTGGTTGGGGTCATGGTCGTGATACCGTTCCATTGCTGGGCGGATCGGCGCCTGTGACCATGGACATGGCGGCTTCTCGTCGATGGTCGTCGTCGGTTGTCATAGAGTCGTACGTGTTCCCCCCAATCCATCGGGATTGGCTAGGGACGCAAGCATGGGTGCCTCCTACGGTGGAGGCACCTACCCATACTCGGTGACTGATGCTGAGCTAGGAGTAGGGGCGAGCCTCTACTCTTCCTACCATGGCCGAGTGTGCTGTGAAGTGAGTGATGGACGGTGTCTCGCGACAGGGATGCCGGGGCGGCAGCCCTAGATGGCGGTCCGCATGGTTTGCTCGTCGGCGAGCACCAGTGCGGCGTTAGTGGCTCTCCTCATTGGTTGCATGGGTGACGGGAGGTGTAGCACTGGGTGGCTCGGTCATGCTCTCTATCCTCTCAGTGGCGTCGCCCCTGATCCGGATCTAGGGATCTGACCCCATAGCGCACTGGGTGGCTTGGTCATGTTGTCTATCCTCTCAGTGGCGTCGCCCCTAATCCGGATCTAGGGATCTGACCCCATAGCACTCATCTTGGTGACCTCGTGGCGGCACGTGTAAGTTGTCGAGAGAATGCTCCGTGCCTTGGCGCTGATGATGGCGACACCCATGGGTGTCGTGCTCTTCTTGAGGACATCATCAAGTTTCGTTTCTCCGTGCCAGGGCTCCGGGTGAAGACATATGTCTGTTCTGGACTCGGCATCGGCAACGCTCTTTGTTGTTGCTCCTCTTGAGGGCGTTGTCGTGGAACTTAGGTGTACTAGATAGTAGTGTAGCAGCTTGTCATACTTGCCTTCCACATTGCCATTGTAGAAGCCACCTCTGATCAACTTCTAATTGTTACGGACAACGTCATATGTAGTTAGTAGGTACCACCTTCCTGTAGAAGAGATGAGTTAAAATAGCTGCCATGACTCATTAAAATATGTTAAATGATAAGATATTCTTCTAAATAGGTAATGCTCAGTAGGGGAGATTTGCCCCCCCCCCCCCCCCCCCCCCCTCTGGTGACCTTAAAAAAATAGGTAATGCGAAAATGAATATCTGCCGATTCCCAGATATTGCAAATTTCAAAATGAGCAGAAAGCGAGGTAAGAATGATTATGTTAAGAGTAGGAAAGCTGACCTTCAATGCATACTGAAGCTCAGAGTTGCGAACATTTACACTGGGACCAGAGTAACTATGGATAGGAGAATGAAAAAATTAGTGCCCATTGACAAGATTTGACATCAAGCAAGTTCAGGAACAATAATATGTAACAGCGGATATTACTCCCTAATCTTATGTTTGAGGCCAACAACTGAAAGTTCCTTGGTCCAATGAGTGAGAAGTGTCTTTGGCGCAACCACTAACAGTCTTTTGATTAAACGGCAAAGGAAGAACAATACAGGCAGGAATGCCGAAACCTGCAAGATAGAAGTAAGGATGCAAGTACTCGTCAGCAAATTGCAGGCACATTGGACCACTTCATGTTCATACTATGCTGTGGCTGAAGGAAACATGAAAGGGACATTACTGCACCAAATAACATGCATATGCATGTGTGTTTGGAATAAGAGAGAATAGCAATCTAGTATGTGTGTTTAATGATGAATGATGAAGAGACATAAGAGATAAATAAGGGAAAAAGAGTCTTGTTGCAGAATCATTATTATTTTGAACATATTTTTTGCAACGGAGGTCCTGTTGCAGAATCTCATCGCAACACAATACTTGTTGCAAAACACTTCACGGCGGCGAATTGTGGGTGCGCCCAAGGAAGGCACGTGGCAAGTGGAGCAGGCGGCAGATGCGGCTGAGCGATCCACTGGCTGATTGTTAGCGTCTTCCAAAATTTTATGACACACAATTTATAGATACGACACATGCAGTCACAAATGAAAGGCTGGCATCAGGCCTGGCTGGCATGTACCGATACCATAACGTAACAGGAGTTTCGTCACTCCCTCTATGTTAGCTCCAAGCGACCATATAGACATTCATGATGACCCAAGGGACCATCTCCAGCCACCTTCAGAAGGAAAACAACATCGTCAAGTTAAGCATCGGATCTAATGCTGCGATGCCCCGGTTGGCCAATCTGCCAATAACTAAACTCTAGGCCCGACCTTCATTAGTAGAAATTGGCAATGGCAGGAACCATATCCCACATGATCACGATGTCTTTGCACACTTCCTCCACCATCATGTCTTTGCACACATCTTTGACAGCCGGGATCTCAACTATACGTAGCTGCATCCCACATACAAACTTTGTCGATTGACCAGCATAACTGTGTCGCCCAGGCCAATGAAGAGTGCATTTTCGTTTCCCTTATATACGAGAGGCTCTTGTCATTGCAGCTGTTATGTGAAGACCATGCACTTCGTTTATGAGGACAACCAAGACTTGATCTTCGTCTGCGATGGCAATGAAGACCCTCTCTTCGTTGGCGATGGCAACAACAGGGTAATATATTTGTTACTTCCCCAAAAGAGAATTTAGTTTTTAGACTTTTGATTTTTTATTAAAAAAAATAGCTATGTGCACCTCCTTATATAGGCAGTCCAATCCAGTGTGGTCCTGCAAGGTTGAAGGTGGCTTTGATTCCCCGTCTTCGACAAAGAAAGAAGGAACAAAAAATACATTTCCGATGGCCTACTAAAACAAGTTTTGCGTGCTCCGGCGAGTGAGGGGCGATGCCGGTGGTGCTCCTTCGGCTCGCCGCTAGAGAGTTTGATTGAGAATTGGTGTGGGAAAGGCCACAGAGAAGACTTACTGTGCTCTAAGAGTGAAGAGAGAAAGCTGTGCTCTATGTGGAACACGAGCGTCTTCTTCATGCCGATGATGGTGCTGTTGTGCATGATGGGGCAGTCCTTCCCGGTGGACTTCCAAAACACATTCAGTCTGGCCCGCTCCATGCGATGCCCAGTTGGGTACTTTCGGCCCCTTGGAGCGAAAAAGTACCACTCCACTTTGGCCCCGGGGTCGGCTGTGCTCGGCGAGAAAGACTTGGCTGCGCGCAGGTGCAAACACATGGAATATGCATCAAGCCAATTGACATATATACTACAACTTCAATGGGAAAGAAGAATCAACCTAAACCAGCACCTAGCTATAGTATGAAAAATGAAACGGATATCAAGCCAATTCATAGTGCAACTATTTTTTGTATGGGTTCATGCATGTGTAAATTCAACTGGGTGGACGTGTTTGTGTTGATGCCTCAGCAGTCTATTTTGTTCCTTTGCTGCACTTGAACTTTTTGTGTAGACTAGATGGTTCTTTATTTATTAAGTGGGGCAAAATTTGTTTTGAGGTTGTACTCATGTTGTGCAGGAGTGCGCGCAGACCTGCGTACCTGGTAGCTCGTGGGGCTCGAACCTGGCGTTCACCTCGGGGATGAATCCTCCGTGTCACAGGAGGACCTTGTGCCCGAGGAAGAAGTTGACGACCTCCTGGTCCGTGGGGTGGAATCAAAAGCCAGGTCGGACAGAGAAGCCGAGCTCTACCGCCACTGCGACCATCTCCGTCAATAGAGGTGCAGCGCCAGCCATGGCTCGCTCCACCGTCCGGGGAGATTACTCCCTACGCCTGCCTTGTACAAAAATAGACCATGTTGAACATATGGCTCTGTGTGAGAGCGCGTTGTTTCTCGACATCCTTGAAATCGACCCAGTTTTTTTCCATGACCTTATATGACCAATTCAAAGTACTATGCCAAGTTGTTTCGGTTTTAAACAAAAATTTCATTTTCTACGGTTTCTTGGTAAAAAAAAGACAGATAAATGGCCTACCATGTCAAAAATCATTCAATCCTGACATGGATGATTATCATAGGCATCCCACCTTCTCGCAAAAGTCGGGGTCATTTAAAATATGCAAAAGTATAACATGTCCAATGGAGGGTATTCGGGTAGGCCACAAGGCCATAAGACTCAGTCTGAGATGATGTTGTTTTTTGACATTCTTTAATCCCTACTATTTTCCATGGCCTCGTCTAACCAATTCAAGGCTTCATGCCAACTTGTTTTCGTTTTTGACAAATTTCGGATTTTCTGGAGTTTTCTTGGTCAAAAAAGGCCGATAAATGGCCCTGTGTGTCGCAACTTGCATACGACGTATGAAATTGTTCAAACTTGGCATCGATGTCTTCCATGGGCATGCTTACCTGCTTGGAAAAGTTGGGTTCAATTCAAGAATGGCCAAAACTAGACCATGTAAACGGAGAGTGTCCGGGTAGGCCACAAGGCTCCGTCTAAGAGCACCTTATTTTGCGACATTCTTGAAGTGTACCCAATTTTTTATCATGACCTTGTATGACCAATTAAAGACGCCATCCCTAGTTGTTTTGGTTTTCTACAAATTTCGCATTTTCTGAAGTTTTCTCGATCAAAACGGTGATAAATGGGCCGGATGTGTCCCAACTTGCATACGGTGTCGTAAATCATTTAAAATATATGCTTACCATGGGCATGCCCAGCTTGTTGCAAAAGTTGGGGTCATCTCAAGGATGTACAAAAGTAGGGCGTTCAGGTCTGGCCATGTTGAACAGAGGGTGTTTGAAAAAAAATTGGGTCCAAGCGATGGAAAAAATTGGGTCCAATTCAAGGATTTCAAGGATGCATGTTGTTTCTGGACGTCCTTGAATTAGACCCAATTTTTTCCATTAGCTTATCTGACCAATTCAAGACAGTCCCGACAACGGCGCCTCTCAATGCATCATGGCTTCACCAAGCTCGTTTGGATCGGACAATGTCGTCGACTCGCCGGCACCTCACGCCGGAGTGTCGTGGGACAGCTGACCAGGTACGTTCGCCGGTATCCCTTGACGCCCGCTCTTAGTGCAGCCACACGACATCATCTTGTCTTGTGCACCTGCAAACATGCCGTCCGGAGACACGATCGTGCTTCGCCAAATGACATCGATCGTGTACCTCCGGCCCAGGGATTATTACCTAAAAAAGAGGGATGGCAGGATAGAGTAATGGCTATAATTTCTGGTTCTTTGTTTCATGAAGAATTAACGGGTTCCGGTCTAGACACCCAGTTGCTCCATGCTATCTGCCAGCAGAGGAGCTGGATCAAATGACAACGATCGCCGACAGGCACATAATATGTCCTGTCCTGTCATTTTCGCTGGATCATTTGACACAGAAGTCCCAACTAGGGTGGTCTGAGTAGGTTTAGGGCTTTAGTGCGAATCCCCCCTTTCGTGCCGCCGACCCAACTCCAACTAGGAGTAGGCCTGTCTCTGGGTTTCCCATTATCCTATGACCTACTCCAACACAAACAAGGACTAAAAGTAACACGGGGTGGCCCCAAGAAGAAACGTTAGGGCTAGACGACAGGGGGCCCACCAAAGAGTTTTCATGAATTTAAAAAATGTTCATGATTTCCAAAATTAATTTTGAATTCAAAAACAGTTCACCAATTCATTGAATGTCTCATGAATTAAATACCTATCATGAATACAAAAACGTTCACAAAAACGGAAAATGTTTGCAATTTCTTCAATAAATCCACATTAAAAACTGATCATATACTAAAAAAATGTTCACGAAATAAAACAACTTTCATTAATTAAAAAATATTCACAAATTCAAAAAAATTATGGTTTTTATAAAATACTTTCATATCCAAAATATGCTCATGAATTCAGAAAACGGTTTGCAAAGTCGAAAAATTGCTTACTCAAAAAATATTTTGGGATTTGAATATTTTACGTGAATTTGAAAAAATGCCTATGAATTGAAAATATATTCTCAAATTGAAGATACCTTCATCATTTCCAAAAATATATTTGAATGTAAAGAATTTTCTTAAACTCAGAAAATGTTTGAAAACTCAAAAAATATTCTTGAATTTAATAGGGGAAACAAAAAATATAAATAAAGAGAAACAAAAAGAAACACAAAAAAAAAAAGGAAAGTCGGTATGTGAGAACTTTCCCAAAACGGATGAGGAGCATCTAATTGGACGGGCCCAGGATGTAACACATTTCTTCTCACTCGACCACGTCACGGCTATTTGTCACATTTAGCGCGTGGCTCATTCCTTTTCGGCAGCCCGGCCCGTTAACACAGTTATGGGAACGTTCCTTTTCAGTGGCCCACCCTGAGCCGCAATAGGCCAAACAAAGGGCTGCCCGTAATCCAGTGCGGTAGCTCCTAATCGGCGCTCTAAGCGTCGTTTGTCGATACTAGCTCTAACGCGCAAACGATCATGGGCCAACCCATGTAGAAGATTGCTCGATCACATCTCACCGGTTTTCCCCTCTGGTTGCTCAGTCGCATTGGACCAGTAGAGGTTAAATTATTGACCGGCCAGCCGTTGATTCCGAATAAGAACAAAAAAATACACAAAAAATAAAAAAGTTCATGAATTTCAAAATGTTCACGAATTTCAAAAACAGTTCAGAAAACTTCAAAAAGTTCACAAATTGCACAAAAAAATCAAGATTCTGAAAAGAGTTCATTGAATTTGAAAAAATAACCAAAATTGAAAAAGGATTCATCAAATTTGCAAAAAAAGTTTAACCATTTTCAAAAAAAGTAATTCATTATTTTAAATAATCATCAGATTGAAAAAAATTCATCAAATTTAAAATAGAAGTACATCGGATTTGAAAATTTTCATTGAAACTAAAAAAAATCTTCGATTTTGGAAAAAAGTAGAATGAATTTTGATAAATTTTATCAAATTTGAAAAAAGTTCATTCAATTTGAAAACATATCATTGATTTTACAAAAAGAAATTCATTGAATTTCAAGAAATTTAGTCAAATTTGCTAAATGTTTATCCTATTGGAAAAAAGATCATTAATACTCGAAAAAGATCATTGACTTTAAAAAAATCATGCATTTTGATAAAAAGAAAAATTAATTAATAAATATATTAGAGAATTTGAAAAAAAAAAGATTCAGGAAAAGAAATTGAAAAGGTAGAAAAAACAAACGAAAATCGATCTAGAAAAAAAATGCAACAACAAATGAAACAAAACCCAGTTGGAAGCTTCCCAAAAGCAGGGTTTCATGAACCGGGGAAAGGATAACTTTAAAAACGTAGTATCTAGGCACAAGTGTTGCGATTGGAACGTAGAAATCTTGATTTCAAATCCGTCCCGTGCACCTTTTTTTTAATTTAAAAACAGAAAGAAAAGGTAATGGGCTGGCCCAGCTCAGAGAGGGGGTTTTCCCTCACTCGCGACTTTGTCGAGAGCAACTAATCAGCGAGTACTCCTTGGGGTGCCCCCCCCCCCCCCCCCAAGGGTCATTTTTGATGGCCCGGGAGCGCGCCACCTGCTGGGTGCTCCCTCCATTTTTTTATCTGTACGCGTTGTCAGCCTTTAGATGTTTTTTTCCGGTTTTCCCCCGATTTTCCTTAGGTATTGGATAAAAAAATTATGAGACTATGTCAAATGGTTAAAAACATCATCTCATACCTGAGGTGCAGATATGTTCCCCTGATGTATTATTTCCCCCTCACCTTATTCATTTTATACATTGCTCCGACCTGAGAGCATGTATTATTTTTCTGTATCAGAGGGTAGCATTTATTGTGAAATGTTTTATAGAACGCTGATGGCAGATCACTGACTTTGTAAAAGAACGCTGATGGCAGATCCTTCAGCCTGAGTACAAACGAAAATCGACCACAACTGAACGGAAAAACAGCCGAAGCAAAATAGGGGTGGGAACATGGAAAAATTAACTGTTTTGTGGTGAAGTAAACCGGGCATGAGCAGTAGCCTGTCAACAACTGTAATGACTGGTAAGTGGTCAGAAAATTTCAATAAGGTTGGATGTTTACTAAAAAAAATAGGACGCAAGTTCATTGACATCGTAAAATGCAGTTTATTAAGTGTCTCCAAATGCTAACTTTTGTTTATTAAGTACCACTACCATTCCCATACATCAACAAAGAAGAAACGGAGAACGCATACATTTGCCTCATACACACTTTCTCACCCAAGTTGTGCACCACGTTGACATTCCTATAAGACAACATGACAAGCCATATCTTGGAATAAAAAACTGTTCACATGCAGGCCTGCTCACATGAATCACGGGGCAGCAAGAAAATTGTGCTCACGCTAATACTGAGGTTCCAAGCTGAATTGTTGTGAGCTATCATGCCTTTGATTCTCCTTCCAATTTCACAATCACATACAAAGGATGAGAAAAGGCCCTAGGTGGTGTGCAAATCCACACATATATCTATATATACAACATGTTTTACTTCCGAATATCACATCTATGGTCTCAAACTATCAACACGATAGAGCTAGCCGCTAATTTAGTTAGCTATTCTCTTGAGAATTTGGAGGAAACCAAATCCACGCATAGGATGTAGAACTCATAGCTGTATGTGTTCATGAGTCATCTCTCGCCAGGCCGACGGCCGCCGTCTTCCTCCCGTGCGTGGATGCGCCAAGGCCATCACCTTCCGCCCTTACATGGCAGCACTGAGGTTGCCGGTTGTCTCCATGCATCGAGGCCAACTCCAGGCCAAGGTCGTCAAGTGGGGCCACCCGTAGTGCTATCTGGCGTTGTCGCTTGAGCTAGCCATGGCACTAGTGTATGTCGCCGGCACCGAGTTCTACATCGCGTGTGCTGGATCGGAGGCACTCTGGGTTTTTCCACAGCGTCGGCCATAGCACCATATCTTTCACATGCTCGTGCTCATCGGGGTGCTCACACACCGCGCCACGTGCCACGACCATCCTCTTCACCTATTGTGAGCCCATGACCGCTACCAGCATCTGGTCTTACGCATGGGTGTGAAACCGTCGTGGAGACGTAATCTTGATTGGTTGGTTTAAGTAGTTTAGATGACCCTTTCGACTTCGTTGGAGACATGTAGAAGAAGTTTGTGGTCTTGAGTAAATAGAGATAATGGCTTTTTTACATCAAAATAGAGACAATGGTTGAATTAAAAAAAAGTGCCACTTCGTATTAAAAAGGAATAATGAACGATCGCCCTCTGAACTCAGTGTGCAAATTCATTAATGAAATCAGTAACTTAACTGAGTGCATATTCAAAATGGAACACGGGCTGGATCCCTTCCATGTTGGTATTGGCGCCGTCGGACATGGGCTGAATCCTTTCCTTGTCCATGTCAGCGTCCTTGGGCACCGAATGCATCCCGTCCTTGTCCAGGTCGACACCACCTGACATGGGCTGCATCTCATCCTTGTTCATGTCTGGGCCATCCTTGTCCACGTTTGATTCCACATGACATGGGCCTCTTATCTAGCCAGCCAGCCAGCCATTCATTCTCAGCATCGAGATACGTGCAAATACATATTTCGCTTTTATTTCTCTCATATAGAACATGTTTTGAACTTTAAACTTTTGCAGGACAGCAAAGCTTTCTAACTAGAATCTGGGATAGAGCTTTCAGATGTTTTGGTCCAACATTAATATACAAAAAAAGATTTGTTTGATTAGAAAAATCTTATTTTTAGTCCACCTCGCTCTCAGGGACTCTGGCCCTCCTTCCTCGGTGGTGGCCGCCTGGCCAGTGAAAGCTGCCAGCCCAAGGACCACGTCGTGTGTGCTTCTCACTGTTGTGTGTGGTTGCCATGCCTGAGCGATGTGCGTGCTAGCTGGGTCGCGCCGTGGATGCATGCTTCCCTTATGTCATGTGTTGTATGCCAAGAGAGAGATTCAGAAACTGAGAGATGGTGTATGCTCGCTCTCTGTCAAGAGAGAAAATGTGAGAGATTGAGAGATGCATGGACGCGTTGTTGTACGTTGTTGTGGCTGTGTGTGTACTGCACATACATGCTACTGCATATTACTATGGGTTTTTTAGTACAGTCTTGTAATTTAAGTTTGTTGCAATGCAGATGATCCAGGTAGCCGTGTGCAATCAATCGCACAAGGATATATTTCATGACATGGATGCAGCCAAAGGCTTTTTGTTATCCATTCCTCTGGTTTTGCATCCCATAGGATTGGCTATTTCCACTCCACCTACTAGTTTGAATTGTGATTAGCGATCATCGCAAATGAAGAGTCGCTCACAGGTTGGAGCCTGGATCCTGGACGATTTGTACGTCTCAAGGGTGTTTGTTTTCAATTGCTTGCAATAGGCGAAAGGGGCAACCTATATTCCCTATCTGAGGTCAATCCTATTTGGCGCGCAAGTCGCTGGTTAGTAGACATGAAAATGGACGGAACAGGGTGTTGCCACATTTGTTTTTAATATTTTTCTGCAGAAGCGAAAACGAATACGGGAACCCTGAAAAAGATGAAAATGGACGGAACAGGATGTTGCCATATTTGTTTTAAATATCTTTTGTGCAGAAGCGAAAACGAATACAGAAACCCTGAAAATGTATACGAAAACATATACAAATAGAAACGGATACGAAGCGAATATGGAGCGGACAAGGCAACATCAGCGGGTGTTGACTGGAATTTAAAAACCTTGAATCATATAGAACTACGCATGAAAACCAACATATTTAATTAATTATTGACATGGCTATGAATTCATATAATTAGGTTAGCAACTTAAAAATCGACCGGCCCGCTATGGGCTTTATTGCACATTGCACGCGTTGGCGGGCCTGTGGCCCATGTGTGTAGGAACCAGCTAAATTGATTGTTTGCGATAACCCAAGCGGGCAACTGGTAGTCCCTATTTCACGCTGTGTCTCAAACTATCAGATTCCCTTTTTGACCGGCCCATTTACTCACACATGTTATAATTGATCTTGGTCAAAATCACTAATTAAGGAGTACTCGTTGCAAATAACACTCTACTTTTCCAGGTCACGACAAGTGGCAAGCACATGCAGCACGCCACTTGTCGCAACCTGGTAGTTTTCCCTTTTTTCGTAGATCTGTTTATTCAAAACGTTTTATCTCTTAAACCGTGCGTCCAAATCTCGAACCGTTTTCACCATTGGATTCCTCGCGTCGAGATCTTCAAAACTAGATCCCATGTTGATAGGTTTTGATGAACTTTTTTTTTCACGAAAAAAACCGGGCGAAAAAACCGAACTGGGAGCACGGTTTTTTTTCCCTTTCCGAAAGAGGCACGTCCGTGCCTCCCGCGAAATCACAACCGTGCCTCTCGTGGAAGCAAAACCGTGACTCTCGTCGAAGGAAAAAAAACAGAAAACATGTTTTTTTCCGTTTCCGAGAGGCATGGCCGTGACTCCGCGAAAGCACAACCGTGCCTCTCGCGAAAGCAAAACCGTGACTCTCGCGAAAGAAAAAAAAAAACAAAAAACAGGTATTTTTTTCCTTTTCGAGAGGCACGGCCGTGACTTTCGCGTAAGCACAACCGCGCCTCTCGCGGAAGCAAAACCGCGACTCTCACGAAAGAAAAAAGAAACAGAAAACGTGTTTTGTTTTTCCCTTTCCGAGAGGCACGGCCGTGACTCTCGCGAAAGCACAACCGTGCCTCTCGCGGAAGCAAAACCGTGACTCTCGCGAAAGAAAAAAAAACAGAAAAAGCGTTTTTTTCGTTTCCGAAAGGCACGGCCGTGACTCTCGATAAAGCACAACCGTGCCTCTTGCGGAAGAAAAACCGTGACTTCCGCGAAAGGGAAAAAAAAGAGAACGCGTTTTTTCGCGCAAAAAAATTTTTTTTTGAATTTTTTTTGATCGAAAAGCTAAAAAAGACCGGGGGAAAACCAAAACGTCGGAAAAAACCCGTTTAAAAAGCCGAAAACGCATGCGAAAATAATAAAAAAAACAAAATCCGAAGGGAGCGTCCAGAGCGCGACACATGGCGAATGGCTGAGAGCGCGCCAAGTGGCGCTGATCGTTGCGAGGCTCCCGAAGGAGCGCTCGTTAACTAGTTGCTCCCGATCTTGGTTTTAGGAAATAGCTAGCAGGTTCTTGTTTGGTTTTAAATGGCTTTGGGAACCTTCTAAAAGGTCCTGGCCTGTTTTTCCTATTTATTTATTTTTGTTATTTCCTTCAAGATTGTTCCCTTTTTTGGTGTTGTTTTTAAATAAAAAAATTCAGGTTTTCCAAACATTAAAATATTGTCAGAATTTTTTTAAAAACGTTTGCTTTTTTTTAGAAAAACTCATGATTTAATATTGTTCAGACTTTCACAAAAATGGTCGTATTTTCTTAAAATGTTCTGAAAATTTCAAAGTGTTGGAAATTTGTAGCAAACATATTTCAAATTACAATGCGTTTTTAGAAAATTTTCGTATTATTTTTTTGAATGTTTTTAACAGTGTTCACGTTAATTTTTCGTACATTTTTTAGAAAAATGTTTGGAATTTTCAACAAATGTTAACTTTCTACAGAATTTTTCATTTGATAAAAGCAAATATTAGTGTTTATTTAAATAAATTCAAACACAACGGAAAACATTTTCTTCCAAGATGGTATAATATCGCTACATTATCGAGGGAGCTCCTTCGGCGACCTACACGCTGAATAGAGAGAAAGTCTACACCTACCCCCCCCCCCCCCACCCCACCCGCGCGTGCACGTCCTTGGACCATCCCATGTGCGGGCTGTGATGCCTCCTGCTTTTTTCATTTATTTTTTCTTTTTTATTTTCTGTTTTCTTTTTTTGTTGTTCCTTAATTCGGGATTTCAAAAAACATTCACATTTAAAAAATTGCAAATATGGAAAAATAAGTTCGAGGAATCATATTTTTTTATGAATTTAGAGAATGTCCATGACTTTAAAAATGTTTGCGAATTTAGAGAATATTTGTGATTTTGAAAAATTGTTCACATATTCAAAAATGTACAAGATTTGGAAAAAATATATTCAGGAGATTACTTTTTTCATGTTTTTAAAACAATAAGCACGTAGTCAAAAAAATTCCCAAATATTCAAAATTGTTCACAAATTCATACAATGTTCATGAAATTTTAAAAATGATCAATTTCTTTACAATATCAAAAAATGTTTGCGAATTCCATTTTTCACCCTAATTTGCGTCTAGTCTCATCTTTACCTATGCTCAACTTTGCCCATCTACCGTTTAGTGCCTTTACGAAAATACCCTTCCGTGCCGTTTTCGTCGGGTTTGACTGTCATCGAGACGTTCCGTGGACAGTTTTACCCCTACCCTTCGTAAAAAAAAAGAACACAGAAACATACCACTGCTAGCCCAGCTACAGTAAATGGCCCAGTCCAGCCCAGCGAGGGGTATGGTCATCTTCAACCCCTCGCGAGGAGGATGAGTCGTGGTAGCACACGCGCCTGAGGTCGCCACCTCCTCCTTAGCGCCTCCAAATCGCCCCCCGTGCTTATTCCCTTCGCCGAGGAGACATGCCCGAGCCCCTCTGCTTCTTCACCTTCATCTCGTGCTCGTTCCCCTGCTCTGGCGCTTGATCCCATAGCCACCCGAGAGCACTACCTGACTGCCATCGCTTGTTTGCGTAGCCAACAATGTCGCAACGCCGAGCAACCATACCCTCAAGATCCGCAGCATCGCTACAAATGGATATGCGACGTACGTACTGACTTCCACAAATGGTCTTGAGGTACGTACGTAAATGCCACTAGAGAGTAATATCCAGG
The DNA here is from genome assembly GCF_018294505.1 of Triticum aestivum. Taxonomy (NCBI): domain Eukaryota; kingdom Viridiplantae; phylum Streptophyta; class Magnoliopsida; order Poales; family Poaceae; genus Triticum; species Triticum aestivum. The sequence goes on from NC_057799.1 coordinate 655,907,634, forward strand.
TTATATATGATTGCATGCTGATGAGAGAAAACCTTATACTTAGGCATAGAGGGAGTATATGCCTATACTACCTAAACCTTCTGATCACCAAGTAGTGAGAAATGCATATATATATATATACATATATATATATATATATATATATATATATATATACATGTTTGGGCTGTCAAAGTTCCTTTGAAAATAAAGGTGTTTATGTGGTTTGTCCATAAACATGTTATTTTAACCAAGGATAACTTGATTAAGCGTAATTGGACAGGACCTACGAGGTGTAGCTTCTGTGATCGGGACGAGACGATCAAACATCTCTTTTTTGATTGCCCGTTTGCCAGAGTACTTTGGAGGATGGTTCACATTGCTTTTAATATTACTCCACCTAATTCTGTCACTATGTTATTTGGGACATGGCTCACTGGGATTGAGTCGGAATTAGCGAGACATATTTGCGTTGGAGTTTGTGCTTTGTTGTGGATTATCTGGACTTGCAGAAATGATTTGGTTTTTAACAGAACATCACGTATTCACTTTTTGCAGGTTATTTTCCGGGCCACGGCTGTGATCCGTTCATGGTCGCTACTCACTCCGATGGAGGCCAGGGAGCATTTGGTTACTGGATCTATCCGCTGGGAGATGGTAGCTCGGGATATCTTCAACCGGTTTGGATGGCGGTCATGTAATAGGATAGGCAATTAGTTTACCTATTTATCTATAGCCAGCCGGTTGTGGCGTCGTATCTTGGCTAGTCTGTGTGTCTAGCCTCTTTAGCTCTGAGTGAGCTGTCTTTTTATTTCTTTTCAGTCGGAGACTTTGGAACCATGTTGGAACTTGTTTTTTTTTTCATTAATAAAAGGGTCGTATGCATCACGCTGATGCAGAGGCCGGGGAGATCCCCTTTCGAAAAAAATATATATATACACACACGTGAGCTTGTTCCTCAAGAAGAGCTTGCTTCTCTAAAAATTATATTCTGACGGTGACGGCACTTATTATGCTAGCTGTAATTAGTCTACTTCTGAGATTAGAGAACCGAATAGTGGTGTAACTCCCAAAAGAAGATCTAACAAAGTTATGGGCATACTGGAAGGAACTGGATGGCCTTGTTGGTTTAATACGTAGTAGAATCTGAATGTGTAGGTACTCAACACAGGTGGCTGGTCTTGTTGGAACTTTGTTCACTGGCATTCTGCACATACACAAACAAGTTAGCGCTTCCCAACTTGTATCTGCGAACTTCCTGCATTTCTGCGCCTGTTACTAAATTGTTCTGTCAAGAGGAATATATGTGTACAGTGGAGCGAGGTGAAACTTTAACGTCCATCACTTGTTCGTTCCTGCATCTGCATGCAGGGATCCCAACACGGATACACTTGCTTTTGTTTGTTTGACCAATGACTTTACTGACCTTTTGTTTTTCACTCGCTGAAACCTTTTGTTGGCTTTCTATAATGCTTCAATAGATCAATGATGACTTCAATGAAACACTTGAGTACTGCACTAGCTCATTATATTATCGATCTGCATAAAACTCCACTTCAAGGGCTAATAATTAACTCTTCTTGATATTACATCTGGTAGCTGCGTTATATATGTATACATATATCACATACACAAGCTCATTATATTATTGCAGAACCCAGCCAAAGCACATTATATTTTATATAGCACACAATAATATATCGGTAAGAAGTCAAATGTGCATAGAAGGCACTTATTACATGAAACCATATTGTCCGGAGGAAAGCCACACAGATCCAGACACATGAGCATAGGCACAACCATTTTGCTCAACCACAATCACAAGGCACTCATTGCAGAACAAGTAACTGGAGACACCCACCCACCTACACACCACTCAATCGGCATAAATGGTAGACAGAAACACACGATGGCAAACCACACGGGCACTCACAAACCCAAATCATGGGAGGAATTGATGATGCACCGAGGAAGTAAAGGGAAGGCCTTCGGTTGTGCTGATCTACTCTTTAGTCTTTTGATGTCTTCTTTCACCGCATTAGGGACAGTGTCACCATTCAACTCCAGCTCCTTTAATGCAGGAAGTTTGTCGATTCCAGACAGAGAATCAATTTTGGTGAATGACCAGATGATCCTCTCGAGCTTACTAGCAGCCCCATTATCAAATCTGATTTCAGTTATGCTGGTTCCCTCAACATGGAAGTTCTTAAGATTTTTGAATTTACCCTTGTTGAAGACAAGCTTACTATCAGTGTATGCATTGTGTCGAAGCTTGAGACACAGTAAGTTCTCAAGCTCGGCAAGGACCTTCAGATCTTCCTGGCTCAGCAAAGTGCCAGTTAGAGTTACCTTGGCAAGTTGCTTTCCATTTTCGGAAAATATCTTAAGAAGCTGCCCCTTTTGTGCGCCAGTGCTTTCATTGATACTTAGTCTCTCAAGAACATTGGGGCAGTCTTCTTTCAGACAGAGAGCTGCTGGAGTGCCCTTGTGTCTAGGTATGTCTAGAGTAATTGACAGAAAACGGAGGGACTGGGTTAGGAGGTCACTGATTGCTTCAAGCAACGGCTGGAGGTCACTCTCCTTGTTGATAGCCACACCGAGCTTCTTGAGCTGATTTAGACTTCCAATGTCTTTCAAGTCCTGGTTATTCTTCGGTTTGACATTGGACAGTACCTCCACTCCCTCCATTTTCTCGATCTTCTCAGGGATCTGAACACTGGAGAAGTCAGCACGACTGCTCGTACTTGAACCAACATGACCGGCCAACAGAAGCTTCAGACGATTCTGCGGCTTGACATTGAACTTTTTGATCTTCTCAGGGAAGTCAACAGGGCTTGAATCAACATTACCAGCTAACAGACGTTTCAGCTTTCTGAGCAGGACATGTCTTGTTGCAGACGCAGGAATATTGGTCTGCCGTATATCCAATACCTCCAGCTCAAGAAGATTGTTTATTTCACTGGGCAGCTCGGTAACATTGGTTCGCCTTAGGCAGAGATACTTGAGCATTAGCATCTTCCTGCATATGTTCCTCAAGTAGTGCTGGTACTCCGGGAAGCAATCACAGCCCTCTAGATCTAGCACCTTGAGCTTGGAGAACTGAGATGACTTTTCCAAGAAATTTTCGATCTTTTGAGAGCTGCGGAGACGAACATCGCTGAAAATAGAGAAGTGGTGAGCCAACTGATGTGACAGCCGTGTCTCCAGAATGTGCTGCTTCATGGCGATCTTGGTAATGAATCCATAAACTGTCTTATGAACCGTGCAGCTCTTGATCGTTCCAGTAGCACCAATGCCAGCAGGACAAACGAGGCACCGGGCAACTAGTGTATCAAAACATTTATCGGCTTCCTCCACTGAAGAGGACCAGTGCCATTCTTTGGTGGTAATCAGCCCTTCTGCAACCCATCGTCCGATCAAGGTTGACCGCCTGATGGGTTTTCCTGGAGGGAAGATAGCGAGGTACAACAAACAAGACCTATACTCTTTAGGTAGATCCCTGTAGGAGAACTTGAACATCCTACTGGGCAATGATTTTTGTGCGGCACTGGCTTGCAAGGATCCATGCAACTTGCTCAACTCTTCACTGCCCCTCTTGGGTTTAGCGTACAATGCATGAGCAAATATCTTCATGCAGAATTCATCTGACTTGCACTCGCATAAAATGTTGTGAACAATCTTGCGGATCTTGTCATCATTCATATGATGGCTTGTATGCTGGAGCACAGTATCAAGGTAGAGGCCAACAAGAGAATATTCTACAAGATCCTTCTCTGGACAGTGAAAATATTGCTTGGTGTCCTGTTGAGTGGTTTTTGTGGCCACAATCACAGCACCGGTGATGGGGCACTCCAACAGGCCCAAAGTTTTTCTGGTCTTCTCCCATTTGGGTACATACTTGTAATCAACTTTGAGAATGACCAAAATCCTCCTTTGATCATCTCCCAAACATTCTTGAATCTTTTCCACGATCCTTTTAACCATCAGTTGCTTCGTAATCTTCCATTCGATTTCTTCTTTCTTGTTCTTTATGGTTTTTTTGAAATAATCTTCCTCAGTTTGAGCTGGTTCACTGCCTGTCTCTTGGTTCTTCTCAGATTTGTCTAATTCCCGCAGCTCATGCAACATTCCTTTAACCTCTTTGACTATATCTTTGATTTCATCCTCGACCAGTGTGCCAGGAGTACCATTTGTAGCGATGGTTCTGATGCTGCTTGGCCTTGGGAACACCTTCCATAGGATGTCTTCATATTCGGGCTCCTTGAGTTGCTTTGTATTTGAGCCGCCTGCTTCTATTTTCCTTTTAAGCTTCTTGGCTGTTTGCTTGATGATGACATCGTACACTTCTGCTATCATGGCTTTCTTCTTTTTGTCTTCCTTTTCAGCTGCAGTCGTCGTTGAGCAGTAGATGAGCAGCGAGAGGAGTTGCCCCAATGGTTTATTGGTGACTTTTTTTTCAAGATCCTTTCCATCCTCCTTTGGTTTTATCAGGTCTTTACCATCCACAAGGTTGCAATTGATGTCTTCAATTGTTTTGTCGACCTTGATTTCTTTTATCTCGTCCTTGATGGCACGAAGCATCCTCTTTATGTAATCATAAGTACCCCATTTTGTTGTAGGAGGAGTCGTGCCTTGCTGCCGGTTGAGTTGACGCAGGATGTAGCAGAGAATCCTGTAGGGCCGTAGCGGTACAAAGTCGAAATGCACCGCCGAGATGTCGACCAAGACAAGGACATTCCGCGGTGCTACAACCTGTGCTATAGCGTCGGCATCCCTGGTCTCCGGTGGCACAACCTTATCTTCATGCACAACGGCGCTGGGATCGTTGATCTCCGGTGGCACAACCTTATCTTCATGGGCAAGGTCGGTAGTGTGCTTGGTCTCTGGTGGCATAACCTTATCTTGGTGCACAAGAGTGCTGACATCCTTGTTCTCCAGTGGCATAGCCTTATCTCCAGGCGCATAGGCGCCCGCGTCCTTGGTCATTGGTGGCACAACTGTCTTCTCTTGGTCCTTGGTCTCCGGTGGCACATCCACCTCAGCTTCATCCATAGGAGCACTAACGTCCTTGGTCTCCGGTGGCACTGCCGTCCTTGGCCTCCGGTGGCATAGCCGCCTTATTTTGATGCACAAGAGTGCTATTGTCCTTGGTCTTGGGTGGCACAAACGCCTTATCTTCGTGCGCAAGAGCGCCGACGTCCTTGGTCTCCAATGGCATTGCCTTGTCTTTGTGCGGAGAGTGCCAGTGTCCTTGGTCTCCGATGGCACAACCTCATTATCTTCATTTGCAAGAGCACAGACGTCCTTGGTCTCCGATGGTCCTGCCGCCTTATCTTGATGCACAAGAGGGTCGGAGTCGTTGGTCTCCGATGGCACAACAGCCTTAACTTCATGCGCAAGGGCGCCATCCGGTGGGACAACCACCTTATCATGGGCGTCCTCTACCCGCTTCAAATGGGCTTCTGCCACGGCCAGGGCTTTACGCCCAAGAGCGTCAGCATCCTCGGGTTTGGTTACCACAAAGACGATGCATGGTAGTAATGGGTTTGATCCGGTCGACGATTCTGGCATTATGTCTTCCTCCGCCGCCACCGCCCCTGCCTCCGCCTGCACCACCGATCCGATCCAGTGGTCTAACCTCGTCCTAAAGTACTCATCCATGTCCATTGTCATACTCATAGTAGTCATGGACAAGGCCACCTTGAGTGGATCCACTCCGTCTTGGTCGTCGTCGTCTTCTTCATGGTCTTGTGTGGCCGGCAGCAACAATGGCTCCGTGAGCCCAACACCAGCACCCGAAGATGATGACAACTCCGCCGTTTTGACCTCGACGCCATACCTCAATCGGCGATTTCCAATGTCTTGTGCCCGGTCCTTGAGCTCCCTCAGATGGCCGGCTGCTCGGTGCTGCGCGAGCAGCTTGCGCAGCAGCCAGGGAGCCCACCAGAGGTAGAGGCGAAGGCCCCCCCTGGGCCGGTGGAATCCGGGGTCGCCACGGTAGAGGTAGAGGTCGATGCAGTTGTTGCAATCGTTGGCGAGGATCCGAACCTGATTCATCCAGGTGCGGACCTGCTCGTCGTGCTCGCGGCTGCTCCCGGACAGGTTGGCCAGGAAGCTGCCCATGCTCTCCATCTCCTCTTGGATGAACTGCACGTCGCGTCGGACGCGGCCGAGCCTCACTGCCTCATGGCTGATCACCCCCAGTAGCGTGGTCACGGCGCCCGTCGCCAGCTCCGCCATAGATTTCCCCCTCCGCCGGCGGCCTGGCCCTGGTATGTGTTATGCTGTCTCAAGAGTTTGGTTGGTTGGGGAAGCAGGCTAGGCTAGCATGCATGCGGCTGTGTGGCCTTGCATTGCATTCGCTCGTCTACCTGCGCGTGTGTGTGTGCCGTGGGTAACCAGCAAAAGGACCCCTTTGCTGTATTCTACGTGAGCCCAAGCAAAGCAGCTTCTTCTTTTCTTTTCTCTCCATCATTTACTTCTTTCAGCAGGTTGCAGAGACTTCATGGTGAACCTACAAAGTGTAGGGGACCTCGGGAATGCGATTTTCCGCTGTCTCCAGGTGGAGCATCATCAGCACATTACCCAACTTCTTCCTTTTCGCTTCTCCCTATATATTCTTTACTTTTGAGTAGGCTCCAGATCCTTCATCATGATTTCTCATTTTGTCTTTGATCTTCTCGAAGGATACATCGATCGTTAATTGATTCCTCATCCTCTCCTCTGTTACGATTTTCCTACGGTCCCTTTCGTGTGATAAACTTGTCGGCAACTCAATTGCTTTGCTGACAAGTGATCCTCTCCTCTGTTAGGATTTTCCTATGGTCCCTTCCGTGTGATAAACTTGTCGGCAACTCAATTGCGTTGCTGACAAGTGATCCTCTCCTCTGTTATGATTTTCCTCTGGTCCTTTTCGTGTGATAAACTTGTCGGCAACTCGATTGCTTTGCTGCCAAGTGAGTTTGATTTCATTCGATCCTTGGTCCTTGGAAAGGAGAGAGCATCTGTGTTTCTTTCTCTTTTGCTTCCATTTCGCTCCTGGAAGGCATCCAAGAGGCTGCACTATTAAGCATGCACCTTGGGACAATTACAGTAGTAACATTGATGAGCTTGCTAAAGAATAGTAGTTCTAATGGATAAACATCTTCAAATTGCACTCACACATCACATGATATAGTGTCCCTAGGAACACTAGTCTGACAACGAGTAGCCTCATAGAACAAAGGGGTTCGCCTGTATTTCTATTTGTCTATATAAACACCACACAGTTAAGAGGTCGAATGATTATACATAGATATAGTTCTAAAAAAAACTGTACATAGTTATGATCTTCTTTGAGTTGTTTTTTTGCTAAACAATGGCATCCAGTCTTGATTAGCATGATCCTTCCACCCTTTCTCTGGAGAGAAGAACCGTTTTGATTGCCATCCAGTTTTTCGTTCTTACTATTTTCCATATTCGAATGAATGTTTTTAAATACAGGAACTACCACCTAATAGCTAGGGCGGTTTTATTAAGAGAAGCAATGGGTGAGATACACTTCAAAAATCTGCTCCAAGCAGGAGTCAAGCATGGTGCTTTGATCCGGCCACCACCACCGGCCACCGCTTGGGGCTTTGCTCCGGCCAGCGGCGGCGGCGCAAAGGAGAAGGGGCGGAGGAGACGGGAGGGAGGGCTCCGCGGCCGCCCGAGTCGCCCGATGTGAAGGGCGCCGCGGGGGCTTTTTTTCGTGATTTTTCTGAGATGGCCTTGTTGTCACTAGTTCATGTCCACATATATAATTGCCGTCTAGATCTAAAACCTTGCCACGGTTGAACTGCGCCAATGAAGTAAAAGTAAAAGAACATATTTCTGAAAGTAGGGGCATCGAGGTGTCCTCATTACGTTATCTGCAGGCAGAGCATCAACCTTTTCTTTTCTTTTTCGCCCATTCTTTACTTTCCAGCAGGCTGCAGATCCTTCATGATCTTTGTTCTTTTCAAAGGATACATTGTCCTCTCCTGTTATGGCTTTGCTATATATGGCCCCTTCCATGTGTTAAACCTCGCCTACTAGTGGGCTGACAGGTGACTTTTGATTTCATCCGGACCCTCGTGGTTTGGAACAACTTTGATTCTTCCTCCGCCCCACTATATTAGCTTGCAAAAACTTTTTATATTATGGGACGGAAGGAGTAATTGACATGAATTTATAGAAGAGAAACATGAATGGGTAGGGCGCCAGCCATGCATTTACACTACAAAGGCACGAATGGGGGCACACGGATAGGGCCTTGATAATAACTTGAAATGTACGTCAATTCAACACTACAAATTTGAGCATGACGGATACAAATGCCATGATCCTTCAAATGCATTTAACTAGTCGCGCCAGAGTAAGCTTTTGTAGCAGATACATATATTGTAAAAATACTCCCTTCTATAAGAACTTTTTAAGCTTTGCTAGTTTGAAAAATGTTCTTATACTATGGGACGGAGGGACGGAGGTAGTAGCATCAAGTATGTATTTTAGAGGTCATGACAATAGATAAAATGCAATTTGCTTATGAAAGGGGAGGGAGTAAACTCTTTGCCATACTGTTTATATGTTCTTTCTAGCACCGAGAGCTTGTTTGTGTTTCCAAAAATTTTGGGCCGCTGTTCGAATGTCTGGACGACGACAGTGGTTCATGGTCTGATCTGTTGATTTTTAAAGAGAAGTTTTTTTATTTTTAGAAATTGCGTTATGTTCACACATTGACCTTGAAAACAATGTTGTCAGCCTTGAGTGATCCTGAGAACTAAACAAGTGTAGTTATAAACTGAAAGTATCAGGCAAATGGTGTAACATGCACATTTTTCTGCAGGTCATAGTATAACATGCACTTAATGTGAATCAACCAACAAAATAATAGTAACTGCAAGCATAGCAACTTAACTGAAAGACTCTAATTTTCACATCCCAGATCTTGTACTGATAGCCTCCTCAAAAGCGGGGCAAAGAATGTTTAGGACCCTAAAGCAGGGGTGGACCACAAATTAAACAGTTCCATCCACGACCGTGAACACAAGTATAGCAGTATGGTACAATGGAGAACTGGGGAAATGATGTTTGGACATGCATCTTCCAAGAGCATCTACAGCCGGACTTGACAAATCCGGCCTCTCAATCACCTGCGGACGCAACCGGGCGCGTCCGCGGGCACTGACCGGTCACGCCTCATACCTGGCGCTATGCATCTGAGCACCTCATCTTTCATCCCCTAGATCCATACAAACCATCCAAAAAAATTACTATGTACTCCCTTGTTTCTTTTTACTCTGCATATAAAATTTGTTTGAAGTCAAACTATACAAAGTTTGACCAAATTCATATAAAAAAATATGAACATCTACAATACTAAAACTAGTATGAAAATACATTTCATGGTGCATCTGGTGAATGTTGATATTTTCTAATGTAAAGTTAGTCAAACTTTACAAAGCTTTACTTGACCAAATTTTATATGCAGACTAAAAAGAAACGGAGGGAGTACTATATGCACATCATGCTAGCCTAACTATGCTTCATCATCGGAAATGTCCACAGTGTCGGTGCCGGACGCCTGGTGATGGGGAACAAAGCATGAAAATCCAATATCTACTTTTGCTTATCCGAGGCCAAATTGGACGGCTTTTGCGTGCAGTACATGGGCCCCATTGTGTCCTCAACTATCTCGTAGTCATCTCCGGTATCTAGTTCAGTAGGGGAGAGGGTTCAGGTCGGACACAGACATGCCTGTGTAAGAAAGCAAGAAGGATGAGAATCAAACACACATGCAGATGCAAGTATACATGAGTGTCATAAGCAATACACAAACTTTTGCAGCCAGCATAATATTTCAAGTGGGGGCAAACAATATACATGAGTGTCATAGGCAAAACAATAAAATTTTCAAGTGACATATTTAGGAAGTAAATCTCATAGACACAGAAAACAACACAACATTTAGGGACATTTTAACCTGTAGGCAACAATACATCAGTGTTCCTTTTTTTTCAATGTCCACTGTATTTTCGTGTGCATATGTCGCCTAACAAAATTGTCAAACAACAGATGTTACTGCCTATAATACGACACTAAATTGCCTACAAAATGGTCATAAGACGCATAGTCCAACACACTAAATGGCCTCATCCAAACCATTAAGTTGCGTACACTCACCTAGTCCAACACACTAAATCGCTTCATCCAATTCACAAGTTTCGCCACACACCTATACAATATGACACCACAATCCATCTCTATAGACGCCGTAATCCATACATCTAGTCGCTGCCATCCATTCACCTAGCTAGTCGCCTAGTCCAAAATACTAAATCGCCTCACCCCTGCCACCAAGTCGCGCCACACCCTAAAAAAATAAGCAATTGCAAACCACATCTAGGCCGCCCTAAATCCAACACATAAATCGCCTGATGCAGAAACCACCTATCTCTACTTTTAATGGAGCAGTTGGTAGTCTCGCTTCCAGGTTTTTTTTCGTCTCACCTCCCATGGTTTTTTTGGTACCTCCTCCCACCTTCGCTGGTTTTTTTTCGTAGATTTTTTTTGTCCCCTCCCCCCACTTCATCGGTTTATTTTCGCGTCACCCTCTCACACAACGAAAGAAATCTGAACAGATCAGAACTTTCCATACCGGCGCAAGTTTACTCCCCACAAATCTCAACAGAATCAAACCTTTCCAAATCACAACAAAATCAAAGCTTTTCATGCCACGGATTCCCTGGCATTCCTTCCCTAGCATATCTCAATCGAATCAAATTATATATCAATCATTAGAGAAACTCAGTACTACATCACGTACGTATTCCCAGGAAAAAAATTCGGGACGTGATCCCCTCCTTCATGTACATACTCCTTCCAGATTGCTCCTGATAGTCTTGGAACATGAAGGGGACCAGTTTGTGCGGCAAGATCTTATCGATATGGTGCTGTTGCAGCCGATAGAATATGGATTTCTCAAGCATAGGTCTTGCCGCTGATGATGCATCACAAACATGCAATGGTAAGATATCTCTGATCTCTCCTTTTTCCCATACGTCCCTCTCCTCTCTCTCTCTCTCTCTCTCTCTCTCTCTCTATGGTTCAGGTTTCTTGTCTCAGCGTGATACCCCAGGCCGTTCCATTGCAGACATAGCCGACATGAGGGCCGCCATGCGTCTGCCGGGGAGCGGGAGGGCAGCTGCCGCACCAGGGCCCGATCCTGCCGCCGATGCTGCAATACACATACTTTGCAGACGATGTGCGGCTAGATGTCGCCGTACATGCGCGCTCTACGGATCCATGGCGGCGCACTTCGGAGATCCATGGCGGCCATGTTGAGTCCCAAGATGCCACCATCGCCCTAGACATCCTCTCCCCCGTCCCTCCTTCTGCTAGCGTCATTGGCCGGGGAGAGCTATGCCAGGCAGCAACAGAGGAGGATGTGCGGCAGGAGTTCAATGACAGCGGGTGGTCAGATGGAGGTCGCCGGTATGTGTGCTCTCCATGTCGTCCTCAACATCATATCTCTATTGGTGTCGCGATCTATCGACAATATAAGCCAAGATCCTACCCAGCATCTCGCCGACCCCTTCCTCCATAAGCTTTGAATCCTCTAATTCAAAGTTTTGATCATGCTGCAATACATTTTTATTCGGTTTTGCTATTTTTCAGTCGAGTGATTTTCAATTGGCTGTCATTCAAATTTGTGGCCGTCTGATCGTGCTTTGTGATTCGCGCTAAGATCTGTGGTTTTCTGGCTGGTTTCCTTTGTCTCGGGTTTGGTTTTATTTACCGGACGCGGTTTTTTGGGTCTGCCCGTTACTGAGTACTGACTTACTGGACGCCCGTGTTTCTTTTCCTTTGCCCCCCTTTTGAATTCTTCTCCATTTCATTTGGGCAGAACTGTTTCGAAAGGGCAGAGAGGCAGCGATAGGTGGCGCTCGAGCGGCGGAGGCGGCAAGGCGATTGGTGTCAGGTTCATGGCGTTTGCGAGATCCCTCTCTCCTCGAGCTTGTGTGTTCTCTTCGATTAGTGCTTCCCTGGTTAGTTCCCGTTGTCGCTCTCCCTTTCCCCCATGAGATTTGCTTCGATTTTGGTCCTGTAGCTTCCAGATCTAGGTCTCGCGGTCGATTTGTTGTTCTTGTTGTGGATCCTGTTGCTTTTTGATGATTATTAGCTGTTGGTTAGTGTAGTTTGTTGTTAGCCGATGCTCATCTATGGAGTTCGCCGCGGATTCCCTCTGTTGGCGTCAGTTCCCCGCTGAAATTCCCCTCTGTTGGTGTCAGTTCGCCGCGGAATACCCTCTGCTCGCGTCAGATTGTCGCGGGTCCCCTGTACTTGCTTCAGTTCGCCACAGATCCCTTGTGCTCCGGTGTTAGGTTTATGTTTTAGGTCTCGTTGGCGCTGTTAGGTGTACTTGTCTGGTTTTGTAGCTTAGGGTTATTGTTGATTGCTTGGTCCAGTTTTTGCGGTATTGTATTGTCGTGCCCCATGTATTATCACTGTAATACCCCCCCTCCCCCCAATTACGGTACTCAACCCCATGAATTAAACTGTAATCCCCCAGTATTTTCGCTTGCTTTGTAGTCTGTATTGTCTCTCTGATTCACATTGTAATACCCCCTGTTCTACACTGTAATTTTTTTCTTTCTGAATTTCTATTTGATGTATCCCTGATTTAGACTGTATTTCCCCTAGTTTCAGTGTTGTTCTTTATGCCCGATGAATACTGTAATGTATCTCTGAAGTTCACTATAGTATGTTTGACTTACATTTGTATGGCTGATTTATTGTATTTGTGGTAGGGCTTACACTGTAATTCATCCTTGCTTTGCACTGTAATTCTCTAGAGTTTTATAATGTAATTAGCATGGTTGAGTAATTCACTTGCAATGTAAATCACCGGAGTTTTTCAGTGTATTTCCCTAGAGTTTTATACTGTAATTAACCTAGTTTGAGGACTGTAATTGTGGTAGGGCTTACACTGTAAATCGCTATAGTTTTACAGTGTATTTCCCTATAGTTTTACACTGTAACCATAGGGCTTGCACTGAAAATCACCAGAGTTTTACAGTGTATTTCCATATAGTTTTACACTGTAATTTGTATGGTTACAATGTAATTCCCTAGAGTTTTTCACTGTAAGTTGTATGGTTGGAGGACTGTAATTTTTGTATGACTTACAATGTAATTCATCAGAGTGTTACACTCTATTTCCCTAGAGTTACACTGTAAATTTGTATGTCTGAGGACTGTAATTTCAGTGTGACTTACAGTGTAATTCATCAGAATTTTACACTGTATTTTCCCTAGAGTATTACACTGTAATTTGTGTGCTTGAGGACTGTAATTTCAATATGACTTACAATGTAATTCATCATACTTTTACACTGTATTTCCCTAGAGTATTACACTGTAATTTGTGTGCTTGAGGACTGTAATTAAAGTATGACTTACAATGTAATTCACCAGACTTTTACACTGTATTTTCCCTAGAGTATTACACTGTAATTTGTGTGCTTGAGGACTGTAATTACAGTGTGACTTACAATGTATTTCTCCAGAGTTTTACAGTGTATTTTCTTCGAGTATTTCACTGTAATTTTTGTGGTTGAAGACTGTAATTAAAGTATGACAGGCAGGGCTTGCAGTCTCAAGTTTTGTACATGCGTTTAATATTCAGCTGTCTGGTTTGTGGTTTTGTAGCTTCTAGATCTAGGTTTGGGGATTGTTGGTTGTAGTGTTTGTGTTGGTTCTGCTTCATTTGCCTAATTTGTTTTGCCTTTGTGATTTTAGGTTTGCTTCAATGGGGTGGCTGCGGAAAGTTTCTCACAAGGATGTACCACTAGTCTCTCTCTTGATAGTGCAGATTCTCTGAATGATCCATTTGTGCCTAATGATTTTGCGATGATGGTTCTAATCCTATGTCTTTGGTATTTATTTCTTTTTCTTCCCTAGTTTTAATTAATTTGAACTATTTCTTTTCATTTTTAAATTTATGTGTATGTTCACTTTAACTTTATTTCAGGAAGTCTCTAGGAGGGCTTGACAAATCTCTATTTGACTTCTATATGGATCATGTATGTGTTTTTGTTTTTGTTGGTTTAACTTTAAGTGTTTTTTTTCTGATGGCTTATAAATTGTTGTCATCCTAATTTTTTCAGAAAGTGAAATGTTTGAAGAGGAAGTTATCATGTGCTGGAAGAAGAAACATGGTTAGTCCTTTTTTGATATTGATCTCTCTCTACACTTTATTTTGTTATCTTCTCTATTGGTTGCCAAATTTTCTCCAATGCACTATTACAGTCCTGTATTTGTAATGCATTTCTCTTTTTGTTTTTGTAGAAAATGAAGCTGTGTACTGATTTCCAGTTTGTTCTATTTCCCCGCTTCAATGGCCACTTAATTTTGGTCTTCACTCAATTTTCTGATGTGAAACCTCGGATTCTTGCGTGGAGAGGTAACAAAGTTAAACAGTTTTCAGAGCTTGACAGAAACAATAGCCGCTCTTATGGAAAGAGGCCATTGAAGCGAGCTTGTACTTCATTTAGTTTTCAGATTAGTTTGTTTTGCTTGTTTTTTTTCTTTGTGCTGTGTGGTTCAGTTTTATATTTCTCATGTACTACTCTATTGTTTCAGGGTTCTGTTCAAATATCTTCAGCAAGTAAGAGTATGGATTTTGATCCATCTGATGTTCCATTTGCTACAAGAGTTCAGTCAAATTTTGGTGGTCATTTTGGCTATGAGGTAATTGCTCTTCCTAGTTATTGTTTGTTGCTGTAGTAGTCCTACTGTAATTCCTACTATTTTTATTCGTACTGATTATATGTTATCTAGTGGTATTCTAACTCCTTTTATTCTTTCTTTCTTTTTTACAGTTTGCTCATGAACTTGTGGATCTTGTTCAGGCCAGACATCAAGAGAAGCCTAAGATTTTTGTTGAATGGTCAGAGTCTCTCATTGTTGATGTATTGAATTGTGTGTTGCAATCTTCTTTTCTTGCAAACATTCATGCTTCCCTGGAAGTTTTTGGCAGTGAGAATCATTCACTGAGCAAGTTCTCATTTGGTTAGTTTCATCTTTTTTTACTTTAGCTTTCATTTTATTTCCCTGTTTATTTTTTCTTTTGGTTTGTTCATAATTCAATTGACTGCTGGTTTTTTTCTGTGATTTTACAGGCAATAAGAGTGTTTCTATTCAATCTGCTATCCCCAGTACAAAGTCTGAGATTTGATGATATTCCAGGGAAGTGAGATCCATTTTGTTTCTTGGGAGGCAAGTTCAAGCAGAGATGTTTAACGGCTCTTTTGCTTCTACCTTTTGTTGTTAGGTGTGGTACAGGGAAGCTGCTTGGAGGGATCACGTGGGGTTTTCTTGTTCTTTTGGTTTAGTTGACAACTGGGTCTTCTTTTTTTAGCCCGACCCGTTTAGTGGGAACGAGAAGCATCAGTGGTTTTGGGCAAATACAGATGTCAACAGAACATTGCTCAGAAAATTTGAATGATATCCAATTGAAAAACAGTCAAATGTTAAATAGACAGTCCCTTTTTATTTCGTAGGCTTATTAATTCCAATAATTATTGATGCAGCACGGGAGCAGCTGCACTGATGAAAGTTTGTACGCACAAATATAGGATGGCTTGCATCGAAAGGAAACTACGGCCATCCTCCCATTAAACCACTCGGCAGTCGATTCATGACGAGGCTGACGGACAGCTTAGTGCTACACAATATATATCACGAAGGAGAACATGTTAACAGAGCAGCAACATTGGAGGAGGCCAGGGGTTGTTGAGCGACTGCCAATGACATCATATATGTTTTTGATCAATCATAGTGACCCTCCCAATTAGTGTCCTGATAGTCATTTATTCCTTGATGTTTTTGCCTACTAACGAGACTAATTGGAACTCTTCTACTTTCATGTTTTCAAAGTTTAGTTTCCTAGGTTTGCCCTTATTATCATCTTCCAGAATATATATCTTTATCAATTATCATTACATGAATTCAGTTATATGGTATGGTGCCCCCCTTTTACATGTTTCATCCAACTGAATATACCTCTACATGCAGGATTTTGTCACATGTGTAGTGTGGTCCATAAAAAATATAAGCTAAGATGATATGCCCTACCATCTGCAAGACAGTGGACTGTGTACTGAACATATATTTTGTTTCTTTTGCAAGCTTGCTCTCGTTTATGTTCTTGGCAGGGGATGCTTGATCATAACTTTTGTACAAAAGGTAATACTAATAACTGAGAATCTGCATCAGTTGTTATTTAGATATCCGATATTTCTATATTTCGTCTTCTATATTGTTCTTGGCAGGGGCTGTCTTCCTGAAGATCGATTTTCATAAGGCTTACGACACTGTTAGCTGGCCCTTCCTTCGGGAAGTTCTCCTTCGGAAAGGCTTTGATGACTGGTGGATCTCTAGGGTTATTCAGATGGTCTCCTGTGGTCGCACTGCCGTGAACATCAATGGTGAGATTGGCCCCTACTTCCCCACTCTATGTGGGGTGAGGCAGGGCAACCCTTTCTCCCCGTTCCTGTTCAATATGGTGGTGGACGCACTGGCTGCCATCCTGGACAAGGCGAAGGCGGCAGGCCATATTCAGGGGCTCGCGCCCCACTTGGCCGATGGTACCGGCATCTCCCTGCTCCAGTACGCTGACGACACCATCATCATGGTCGAAGGGTCGGCCGCAGACATCGCTAACCTTAAGTTCCTCCTCTGCTTCCAACATGTGTCTGGCCTCAAGATCAACTTCGACGAGAGTGATGTGATGGTGATGGGCTACTCTCCGGCCGAGGCCCGGGACATTGCCAACCGCCTGAATTGCCGCCTTGGGTCCCTTCCCACCACTTACCTGGGAACGCCCATTAGTGACTCTCGGCTTACTATTGCTGATCTGCGTCCGGCGGTTGCCAAGTTGCAGACGCGCATTGAGCGTTGGCAGGGTCGGTGGTTATCAAAGGCGGCCCGGACGATTCTCATCAACTCTTCGCTCTCCAGTCTCCTCTTGTTCCTCATGAGCTTCTACAGCCTTCATGAGACCCTTCACCACGAGATCGCCAAGGTCCAATTCCGCTTCTATTGGGCCGGGGACAATAACAAGCAGAAATACCATATGGTTAGTTGGCCCGACATCTGTAAGCCTCGGGAGCAAGGTGGCCTCGGTATCATGTGCTCGAAGCGCATGAATATCGCGCTCCTTTCCCGCTGGCTTTGGCGCATCTCGCAAGGTCATGGTGGGCTGTGGCTAGACATCATCCGGAATAAATACCTGCGTGGCCAGCCTTTGGCCTTCTGTTAGCGGTCTGGGGGATCCCAATTTTGGCAGTCTGTCATCTAGTTGCTTCCCATCCTCCGTATTGGGACCTCCATAGCGGTTGGATCGGGCTCTGCGACCATGTTCTGGTTTGACCGCTGGGTGGGTGACTCCCCCTTCGCAGCTCGGTTCCCCGATCTCTTTTCCATTGCTATCATCCCGACGATCTCCGTCGAACGGGCCCTTATTGACTTAGGCGCCTCGCGTTCCGGAGGCCATTTGGGCCTCCGGAAGCTGCCGCTTGGCAGGAGCTTCTTGATTGCATCGCCCTCCATGAGCCGGATGTCGATGCTGGCCCGGACGAGGTTCGGTGGTGCCTTGAACCATCGGGGCAATTCTCCACCAAGTCCCTCTACTCAGCCATCGCCCCCTCCTAGCTGTATGGCCCATTCGCGTTCCTCTGAAGATCCGGATCTTCATGTGGCAGTGGATCCGCGGTCGGCTCCCGTCTGGGGTTGAGGTCCGCAAGCGCAATGGTCCGGGCTCCGGCCTTTGCCCGCTTTGCAGTACTCCCAAGGACTCGAACCATATCTTCTTCAACTGCGTTTCTGCCCAGTTTGTGTGGAGTTGCTTTAGAGAGGCGGTGGGTGGTAACTGGAGCCACACCAACTTCCCTGACCTCTTCGACGAACTCCAGAACTCCCCCTGCCCACTCGCCACATTAGGTGGCTGGAGATTGGAGCTCTCGCGTGGACCATCTGGACGATTCGCAATAAGCTTGTGATTCAGCACACTCCGCTTCGACGGTTTACTGACGCTCTCTTCAAACTGTCTGGTTTCTTGCAGCTCTGGCGGCCGCTTAGCCGCCCTCGGGACCGGGACGCCATCTCCGCCTTCATCGCCGACATTCGTTCGATGGCCGTCCGCCTGTCGCCGCCGCCCCCTCCGCCTCCTCCAGAGCCTGACTAGATGCTTGGCGAGCGCTCGCCTTGGCTTCGGCCTTTTTTTATGTGTTTTTTTTCTGGGCTTGTTGAGCTGTGCCCTCAGCAATACCTTTGGATCTCGGTGTGTTTCTTGGGTGTGTGTGTTTTGTACTAGACCTTGTATGTGTGCTCTGGGCGGTTTGCTTTATTTATAAAGCGGGGCGAAAGCCTTTTTCGGTATATTGTTTAGATTTAATGTTTTATCTAATACCCAAATGTTATATATGATGTGTATAGTTGTGACATGAGGTTTGAAAAACGTCAACTAAAACCATTAAGTCGCTCCAGTTTTACTTACGCACATATGTTGGGCTATGTAGCTTAATCAATTATGTCATATATGAGGAGTAGGGCGTGCATGGGCAGGCTGGGAGATGGCGCGCACTGTACTTGATGACGCGACACAATCCTGGAGGCCCGAAGCGTTCAAAAAATACTCCAGCGTTGTCTCGGAGTGAAACCTGGTAAACCGATGTATGGACATCAGGACAGCAAAGGAAGCCAATGGTGCCGAGGACGGCCATCTTACCGCGCATTGCTGCAGCTGCCATGCCTGTGTCTAGCACCATGTTCTCGCGACATTGCTGCAACCTTCTACTCCAAGCATGATTGAAGGTAATGTTGTCATGAAGTCACGGGATACGTAACGTTCCCAGTAGTTTTCTAACAACGTCTTAGTTAAGACCATGATGTAAGGGCTCACTTAAATCTCGATGAATTGATATCAGTTACCATGATACTACTTGGCTGTATGGACATCTCCGATTCATTCTAGATTGATATTTTTTTACTTTAATGATTTATTTATAGAGTTTAACCATGGTGACAACAGAGGAATTCTCTTATTTTCTTTATTACTGGAGAATCGTGACATGCCATGTATTTTTCGTGTTATACCTTCAAATGTCGGTCTCTAAATTTAAAAAAGAAAATATTATTTTTCATATCCTTTATTTTACTTGTTTCAGATACTTACAGTAGGTGCTTGAAAACATATTATGCTAGCACTTGTATTTTATTTCTGTTCGTTTCCTTTTATCTAAATTTTTAGCTGCACTATGTAGGATGTCACCTCCTATTTTGCCTCTTTGCATGAATGCATGCCGAATAACTCATGAAATGGATGATGTAGAAGCATCAAGATTTTTCTCGTTCTTACCATGAATGTATCCTAAGAAAATATAGGGAGTAATGAATGGATGCTTGTATCTCAAGATCTGTATTATTTCTTGTGCATTATAAAATTACCTAGATGGTTGTGTCTGGAAGAACCAGAATCATTGCATTTTCCATGGAGGTCGCATACTTTTAGTTTGTTGATATCATCTAATGGGGTTTGGCTTTCCACCCAAAGCCCCATAGTGTAGCTTATATACAGGAGGAGTTGTCGTGCTCCTTAGGAGTTTCGGCATGTTCCATTCCCCCCCTGCTTGAAGATATGGTTCATTCTCTTCTTCAATATGATAAGTGCACCTGTTGGTTCCTAAGAAAACCCAAGCAGAGTTGGGTAAATAGGATGGAAGAGGCAACAAAAACCTCATTGCATATTGTCCATATTAGATGTACATGTAATGAGAGGGTGGGGTGGACTGAGATGATGCTAGAGTGGTGCAACATCACAACAATGGGAAAATGAGGTGAGTTCAGAGGTAGGTGAAGAGGGTATAAGAGGCGACATAAACCTCATCAAAGATAGACTAATTAAAGTAGGGGAAGTCACATAGGGGTGGCAGAGCGATGCTAGGTTAAGCTGTTGATCTAAAGGCAAAAGCAAATGAGTGGGTAGTGAGAACATGGTAACATGAATGGGAGTAGGTTAAGATACTTGCACAATAATGAAGCACTGATGCGGGCAAACTGGGAGGGCGGAGGTACCATCAGTGGTAACACGGATTAGGATAGGATAATATACATGCATGATGATGAAAGAATGATGATGGTAACATAGACCAGGATAGGAAAATATACGTGCATGATGATGAAGCAATGACGCACGTGGAGAGATGATCAACTTACATGCTACTATGTTTTGTTGTGCAAATGTTTTTGAGATTGAATTATTATTTAGTAACACTAATATTTCTTGAATAAGTAGTTTGACCATAGTTTGACCACAGTTTGACCAGATTTGACCAAAATTCAAAAAAACCGAAATAATTATTTAGTAACACTAATATTTCTTGAATAATTAGTTTGACCATTGTTTGACCACAGTTTGACCAGATTTGACAAAAATTCAAAAAAAACTGAAATAATTATTTAGTAACACTAATATTCTTGAATAATTATTTAGTAACACTAATACTTCTTGAATAAGTAGTTTGACCATAGTTTGACCAGATTTAACAAAAATTCAAAAAAAAACAGAAATTTGAGCATAACTTTTTTTCCTTTTAGAATTTGAGGATTCTAAAAATTTGCAAACAGGCCGTAGGCGGTCAAAATCGGATACGGATTTTCGTGCTGAACATTTTGATATATTATACGTTTTTTTCTGACATCGTATGCAAAAGTTATAGCCGTTTTACATTTTCCCTACACTTTTTGCAAAACATGTCCAAATTTAAGTTTTTAAATTTTCCTAACTAGTACATGTAGTAACATAACTACATCAGGAAGGATTTTAATTTTTGAAGTTTTTATCATTTTTTTTTGCTTTTTACAAAACTGAAAAGGCGCTCCACGGGGGGAGAGGGGGTAGAGTTTGAAAATGAGACCTTTAGTACCGGTTCGTGCCATGAACCGGTACTAATGCCTCAAACCCCATTAGTACCGGTTGGTGGCTCGAACCGGGACTAAAGGTCTAACCTTTAGTACCGGTTGGTGCCATGAACCGGTACTAATGGGCATTGCACTCTTTAGTCCCGGTTCGTGGCACCAACCGGGACTAAAGGTCCCATTTGAACCGGGACTAATGCTTGTACGGTGGCCTAGCCGCTCGAATCGGGACTAATGCTCACATTAGTCCCGGTTCGTAATGCAACCGGGATTAATGCTTTTTTCTGGCCGAACCAAAGCCCTGTTTTCTACTAGTGTTAAACGGAGCGAACGAAGATGAACGAAAGCATCCAGTTCAGGAGCAGGTCCTGGTTGGCTCCATTTCAAAAGCAAAAGTTCTTTCAGGTTCTTTGGTCCGCCATTTTGCCTACCCACCATCCAGTTCGGGTATGTCGAACCTTCGTAGTATGAGATGTCTAGTTTTTCAAGACCCACGGGAGGGCAAAGGCCTTCAAGTACCACTGCTTCAACTTCTGGACTGCACCTTGTATCACCACCATCCCACAACAGTGACAAATCTGTCAGACATTTCTTGGCACCTAGATTAACTTCAAGACCCACGGGAGGGCAAAGGCCTTCAAGTACCACTGCTTCAACTTTTGGACTGCACCTTGTATCACCTTCACCACCATCCCACAACAGTGACAAATCTGTCAGACATTTCTTGGCACCTACATTAACTTCAAGAGCTTCCTCTCTGCTTTTAACATTTTCAAGACCAGACATAATCAGTTGGCCGCTGAGCCTGTTTAGGTACCTCAACTGCATTGCCTCATGCCCTTGTTCATTCTCTACCCTGAAATATGGGAATGTCTCGAGTGAGACCAGCCTGCTAATGTTCAAAAAACTTGATTCTTTCTTTGAATTGTAAACTTTTGATTTTGAACTGTTGAACAATTTTGAACCACTGAATACATGCCGCAAGTTGATCAGATCACCACAGGAAAATACCAAATCACTGCAATAACCAAAATCTAGCACCTGCATCTGGCAAAGCTGGTTTAGTGTGCTTGGTAAAACTACCCTGCATCCACCACCTGTCCGAAAAGCAAGATAGCGTAGATGCTTTAATTGACCCATAGATTCTGGGACAGAGAATATATTTGGTTCCTGAATAAATGTAACATGTTCTGGATTAAATAAAGCCATTGCTATTACTAGTACTCGCAGTTTTTGCAAACCCTTGAGTATGCTCTCGATGACTATTTCCTCAACTGGTGTATCCCTTCCAACGGTATAAATGATGAGAGTGTGTAAATTTCCCAATTCAATAATCTTACTAGTAATCAATGTTGCATCATAACTCTGAATAAAAAGATGGCGAACATCTCTAGGAACATCTTTTGTCCAGCCTTCTGCTTTCCCGCTCATGTTATTGTCAATTCTGAAGCACTCACTTCCAGCTACCGCCCCTGCTAAATCATGCAGCAGATCATGAACTAAATAATATTCCTTTCCATGATGGTAGTTCCAGTCCCAGCTTCCTAGTTGAAGAAACGAGATCGACAATAGGTCATTAAAGATCCCCAGACCAACCTCTTCAATATCCCTCCCTTCATCTGTGTTTCTTATGAATCCTTCTGCCACTCATAGTCTAATTAAGTCATCACGATGCAATCGATGCATTATGCAAAGCAACGCCTAGCCTGCTCATCAAGCTGATAGTAGCTCCACCACAGAGGTCCTGCTCGTTTATTGAAAAGGTCCTGATCGCTGACTCTTTTCCAATAGTTAACCTCTTGTTGTCGACGTAAATTTCCTCCCAATGTTCTAGCTGCTAGAGGTGACCCCTTCAGTTTTTTTGCAATCTCCTCACCGATGGTCTTGAACAGGCTCTGGTCTTGGCCACATCCGAGTGCATAATGCATGAATAGCTCAAAGAAGGCAGTTTCATCAACCGCAGTTATCGGCATGGCAGTGTATCTCACACCAACACATAGATCCGATAATGCATATCTACTTCGAGTTGTCACTAGGATCTTGCTTCCTCTCTTACCAACCTTAAATGGAGAAAGTAACTGTGGTAGATTCTGATCACCGACATCCTTATCGCACCAGACATCATCTAGCACCAGAAGGAATCTTTTTCCATCTAGTTTCCTCTCCAATTCTTTCTCTAGGGTATTCAGGTCAATGTTTTAAATAACCGGCTATAGCTCCGCTATAGCCCGCTATATAGCCTTTTCACTAGGGTGCCGCTAAATGGTCCCATGTACAAATAGCCCGCTATAGCCTCCTATAGCCCGCTATAGCTCCGCTATAGCTGATTTTGAGGTCCGCCACTATTTGGCAATAGCCCGCTATTTAAAACATTGATTCAGGTTATGAAATTGAGGGCATGCAACCTTAGGCTCGGAAGTATCCTTGGGTTGTGATGCTGCCTCATAAAACTCCTCGAAAATGTCGCTCACGCTAAAATTCTGAGAAAGATTAACCCACATAACAAGATCGAAATGGCCTTTCTTGTTCTTTTCGTTGTCACAAACAAACTGTGCAAGGGTAGATTTCCCAGACCCGCTGATTCCATGTATGCCAATTACAGAAAAGCACAGATCATTGCTGGTGCTTGGATGATCACCTTCCTTTTCATGAAGCATTGCTATGATCTTGTCGCGGTCATTACCTCGACCAAATACCTTGTGTGGAGAAACTGCTGTAGTAGGAGCATTGGCAACCATTTTCTGTCTTCTGTTGTCATTACTTATGCTGGACAAATTAAGCTCATCCAGAATTTGGTGTGCTTCATTTATAACTTCTTCTATCTTCTTTAGGCTCTTTATCAACATCTTATTTGACATACCACTCTCCTGCGACACCAAATAGCACTTGAGAAATCTTTCAAAAATAAATTATAGGTGACCATACAGATGAGAGAATTGTTTACAAGAACTATCCACACACTAAAAGATGAAAGAAGATTAATGTAATATAAGGAAAAATAATAATTGACAAGATTTTTAAAAATCCATCGTCGCATCTATTCTGACTTGCCATCAATCTAGTCCTTCATAGAACACAGGGCAGCCACACACATACTAGTACACAAACATATCAAACGTACACGTGTTCACGCCATCTGTGCATTATCTGAACGTACTCATGAGCAAGTTTGCTGATTTGGAAGAGAGAAGTTTGTTTTGCAATGGAAAATCAAAGGAAATGCTCATGGGCCAAGAATTGAGGTATACAAGAGAGAGCATCATTAGATACAAGAGAAATAAACATTCTCTACTACTGTGTTGTTACCTTTTTGTGCTATCTCCCGATGAAGTGGGAAAATGCAAGAGAAGGGAGCCATCTCTACCACTACACATCGCCTGACGTGCGTTGTGGCAAATGACGAAATGCTTACTTTGCATCTGTTAGAGTTGTGTCGAATATTATTGTACAAGGTAGGTTATAGTTGGACTTGGAGTCGTATGATGTGTAGACTAGATATGGAGTCGTGTCCAAGTAGGACACTTGTATCCTAGGCATCTTATATAATGAGGGGGTAAACACATGATGTAACCTATGCCAACATAATAGCACAGACACGCAGGGGGAACTGGCGGCTTGTGCCGGCACCCGAGCGGCCAGCGTGCGGTATTAGAGCGGTGTCATGGGGAGGAGCGTGCGTAGTCAGGCCCCGGGATGTAGCCATGATGGTGAACCTCATTAACAAATCTCGGTGTCGTGCTCGTGTGATTGCTTGGTCTTCGGTAGATCGACTGTGCGTCTTGTCTTTATTCTAGGAATCCAATAACTCCCGAACGTTCGGATTTTGATCATTTCGTCCCGAACATTTTTACATGGCAACTTTAGTTCATAGGGGATGGCAACTTTAGTTCATAGGGGATGGCAACTTTAGTTGATAGGGGATGGCAACTTTGTCCTTTTTCGTTTTTTTGTCAGAAAATTGCCATGTTTCCCTAACCTCACGCAAACTAAACTTGCCATCTAAACCCGTTCAGGTTGCCATGCTTAACTCCCGAACGTTCGGGAGTTATCATTACCGTTATTCTAACACTATCTGCCAGAAAATTTAAAGTTTGGCTTGCCAACATTTCGGTGAAGGTTTAGCCCACATCAAATTTGGCCAATGACTTGGTACAAAATACATATGGATTTGACTTGTCATGGATTTGTTTCTAGTCACTTAATTATCTCCAGTTATGTTGGATCAACACAACATCTTTATCATGGAAACTTGGCCGGGCCGGTAGACCGCGTAACTGACGTCCGCGTCGCCCGCACGGGTGGCACGGGCGGAACCTGATCTTCGCCGCCGGAACTTCCTTTTCTGCATCTCCCCCTCGCCGCCACTGACTTCTACGCTAGGCAAGGCCTGCCGGCGGCCTGCGGCATCTTCCCCCGGTGCGGCCCTGTTGACGGGTGCGTGGCATCCATGGCAGTAGCCGGTGCAGCGGCCATGCCGCGCATCACATCGACAGCTACTCGTGGAACTTCTCGTCCTTCCCGGTGCTGCTGCGCTCAGCGCGAGGCGAGGTGCCGCGGGTGGTAGCAATGGCGGCTGTGTTCCGCGGCTTACAAAGCGTGATCTAGGCATGTGTGGGCTACGGCTCGATGGGGCTTGCTCATAGCAAAGCACGGGCTCTTTTGCAGCGACGGCGGACATGAGTGTGGCTGCGTGGATAGCGCCATGGACGGACCTTGGGATCGAACATGACGGATCCGAACAGGTCTGCTGCAGTGCGGTTTCTTGAGGGCGGTGCAGATTCCTGATGGCGATCCTCATTGTGGTGGTGGTTAGCTGATGCCTCGATCCATCCTGCTGTGGCGTCCTTCATATGGTCGACGCCATACGGCTAGTGACGGCACTGTCTGGCCAGCCAGCTTCGGTGATGGTGATTTGCTTTTTGCGTCCCGGTTCTGGCCATGTTGGCCCCTAGGCTGACAGCCTGTGCATGGCTCTCTCTGACGAGGTGGTAATTGGCAGTGGTGTGCTTCGCCGTTGGTTGGTCCTTTGGTGACCACTCCGGCCTACAGCAGCCGCCTCGCTGCAGATTGCGGTGGCCATCGAAAGGTCTTTGTGAGGGTTCCTTCTTTCAGATCCGATGGTTTACTTCGATGGTGAGATGCAAACTATAAAAGACGGCTTGACGCAGAGGGATGATGGTGTAGTGACGTTGGTGCATATCGTTGCTGGGATCGCGGAAAAGTGGTGGTCACAACACATGTTTGACATCGACGGTCGTGCTACTCGAGCTGCCGGTCTCGAGATCCGAGGTGAAAGCCTAGGTCCGACCCGAGTTGGTTATACCTGGCAATGTCAATATTAAGTCGTTACCTTGTTGAAGGCATTGCTAGGACTGGTTCTTCAGGGTGAAAACCTAGATTCTTGCCTTTGGTGGTTGGATCCGGTGAAGGTGGCGCATAAGCGTTGCTCACTTCCTGAAGGCGTTGCTATTGAAGAACTTCGTCGTCTGTGTGGTGTTATTAAATGGTTGGTGCGGATATGGTCTTTGTTATAGCTTGCTGATTGCAGATCTTATTGATTTACTTTTTTATCGTCTATGCATAGCTTTGGTCTTATTTGATTTTGCTATTTGCTGGCGATATTTTTGCGTGTGTTGGTGTTAGTTGTGTGCATCCTAACTATGCAGAGGCTAGGTGTGTGCTCATTGTATTTGTATCCTCTTAATGCTTCATTCTAAGCCGATAAAATCCGACCTTTCTCAGAAAAAAAATCTTTATCATGGATGGGAACTTGTTTTGGACCTCCTCTACGTGCCACTGCCCGATCTCAGATAACTAAGACAATACTAGATGATACTTCCTCTATGATTTGACCATGTGGTGTGCTTTATTGATTGGTAACAACTCATCCCGATCTATAGGTTGGGTTGTGTGCATCTTGTTATGCAGAGGCCAAGTATGAACTATTAATGTTTGTATCGCGTTGAACCGATGTAAGAGTCAACGGAATCTCCCTTTTTGAGGAAAATCTTAAGGCCCTGCTTGGACGGAGTGGTTTCTCAACTTGAGGAGCTAGAGATTTATTAATCCTGAAACTAATAACACAATAATATGCCCTAAGGCAAGAGCTGTGGTACGGGCATATAACATGCATACTACAACAACATGGAACAACAACAGTTTGATGGAAACTGCTGTTGTAGTATGCATGTTTTTTTTTGAAAAAAAACATGCATACTACAACAGCAGTTTCCATCAAACTTATGTGTACATGGAACAACAAAATTGAAGGGACTGAGATAAATGAAAGAACATGGAAGCAAGGAAATTACCTTATTCTTCAAGGGGGAGAACTTGGTCATGGCATACCAGAGCTTCTTCTTAGGATCCCTATTAGGTGGACGTGCTACACCGCCAATCTGTAGTTTGTCAGCTTTGATCTGTCTCTCAGGACAGTGATACTCGACAGCATCCAAGATTTCTTCGGCTTCATAGTAAGAAGATTTAAGCTCCTTGAACAGCTGCTCTAGACGAGGCTTGTATGGGCTCGTCTCGACAACTTCCATGACCCGTTCCAGCACCAAGAGTTTTGGCTCAAGTTGTGCTAGCTTCTTTGCTGTGTCATATTCGAGGTAATCGAAGCCTTTGGTGAGGAGCTTAGAGATGGTAGTGGAGGCGACCCAACCAACCATGGTTACGCTCCATCCTACGGCAGCAATGGTAATTGGATCCATCACTAGAGATACAATTAGCTTTTTTTTTTTTGCGGGAAAGAGATACAATTAGCTTTGAGAGAATGGGGAGAAGGCTAGGCTGCAGGTTCTATGCATATATAGTTCAGGTAGTTAGGAGTTAGTAATAGGTAGTAGGAGAATTCATGATGAGACCATGTATATCAAAGTTGGTTGGCTAGTTGGAGATAGGAACGGAAGGAGCTCAATCATCCACACATGGATAGGACTGTTTCAACTAATTGAACATTGCCATCTCATAATTATAAATAAGAAAAATCTACTTATGGCCGTCGACAACTTGCACGGCCTTTTTCGTCGATGTTGAAAATTCCTGAGTGATACCGGTCTTCAGTTTTCCTTATGGAGCAATCAGGGCATATTCAACGCAGGGCGCTTGCGCAGATGCTTATAGACAAAAGAATAAATACGTAAAATTAAACAATTATATAAGCGCCACCTTACGCAATGCTGGCCGCTAATTAAGGCGCTAAGGGCATGTCCAACGGGGCGCTTAAGTACTGGCGCTAGGGTCTAAATCCCAGCCAATTAGCGGTTGCTTTCTTTAATCCTGGTGCCAGGTGAAGCGTTGACGCAAAAGTGTGCATCGAGCGCCAGGCACTTTTCCTTCCCGCTGTAAGCGTCCAAGCTGTTTGATTAGCCTATGCAATTAGCATCTGCCGTTGTAAGCCCGGGCGCTTAGATGACTTTTAAAATTTTTAATCTTTATTTTTTCTTTCATTAGCGTCTGTACAAGCGGCTTCCATTGGAGATGCTCTAAGAGCATCTCCAACTCGAGACGCTAGGAGCCGCGCTAGGATAGGAATCCTGGCCGATCAGCGGTTATACATTCAAATCCTAGAGTCACCCATGGCATCGACACAATATTAGGTGCCGAGCGCTTGGCCCCTTTTTTTATCACGGGAAGGTGAAAGTTTAGGCCTTGTTCAGCAACCCTTCACTCCTTCAGTACGGAGCGGAGCGTCCTTTCAGCCACTACCCAAATTAAAACTAGATATTGCTCCGCTCCGGAGCGGAGTTGAAGAGCGGAGAGAGACCGAACATGCTCTTAGTGTAACAGCCGCCCGGTATCTTAGTTTATTAGCACAATTAAATGTGCGGACGGATTCTGTAAAGGTTGATTGTCAACAGCTTTCTATGTTAGCACAGTTGAATAATTAACCACCTTCACAAAACAGGTGTCCCATCAATCAATCATCTTTGCACAACCACTAGAGGATTTCTACAGCCGTAGTAATGTAAAATAAAATGCACGGACACTATACGGTGCACTGTGCACAAGACGAAACTGATCCCTGACGAAGCTTCCAACCTCTAACCGCGCAGATGTGAAACGGAGGAGGAAAAAGAAAGGGATGGAAATGGCGACGGGGCGACGTCGACACAGCAGCAGACCCTGGGAAGCAAATGGCAGCTACCAATGAAGAAAATACAGCGAAACTACTCCTGCATCGAGATTGAAAGCACAACACGGACTTTTGTGGGGAGAAAAAAGGTATATGCATCCATCTTTCCCGACGAACTTTTCTCCCGTTGAAAATCCGTCTATGTGCAATAGCAGAAAGAAACAACGCACAAGTGAAACACACGGCCCCACCTCAAATTATATTTCTGTATTCCGGTTTTGTAGGTACTTACCACGTCCACCCCCGCGTCGTCCTCCCCCTAGGGCGACTCGGGCGGCCAGAAACCTAGCCGCCGCCGCCGCAAACTCCCTCCTCCTCTCCCTCCGCCGCCGCCGGGCTAAGCCCGGGGGCCGACGGCGGTGGCGGGGGATCTCCTCTCTCGCGCGTCTCCGGGGTGGGGCTGACCCCAAGGCGTGTGGTGGCGCGAACGGTCTGGGATCTGCGGCGCGACAGATGGCTGCAGGCAGTGGGAGGCCGGCCCGTCCTCGGACGGCGACGGCTTGGCGCGGCGGAGGCCAGGGCTGCGGGCGCTGCGGATGGCCCTTTGGGCGGCGGTGGCGGCTGCGGTCGGCGGCAGCCGGCTTGGCTGCGGTGGCGTGCATGCCGCCTTCAGATCGGCGACGGCGGCGTGGAGGGCCTGATGGTCTCGTCGGTGGCACCTCCGATCAGATCTGTTCTGACCGGTGCAACCGGCGGTGGTCATCTCTTCCGTCAGAGGTGGTCGGCCTGAGGCTGGGTGTTCGGATCTCGGGATCCGTCATCTGGCACCAGCCGCGAGTCGGGGAGACGTAGTTGCCGGTGAAAACCGAGCCGACGGCGGGCGATGGCGGCGTTCCACGTCGTTACCTTGATGAAGGCATCGTCATGTGAGTACCGTCGACCCACTCGTATTGCTCCGGGGGAAACCCTAGGATCTGGTGTTCCAGACCGGACTATGGCGGCACTGCGGTGTCGTTCCTCTCTTGGGAGCATCGTTTTGTGGAGCAGCGCTGGAAGTCAGAGGCGGGAGGTGGAGCGGCTTCGTCTTGCACGGAGCTTCGGTGGAGATGTCAAGTCATGCCTGACCGACAGGTGCTACGCTTGGTCATGCCTGGTCGGCAGGTGCTACGCACGACAGATCCTCCAAGGGCTTCAAGCAGCTGTGTCGGCTGGTGGTACTTGGCAGCATGGCGCTAAGGTGTATCAGTGGCGACCGCGACGTGTTCAGCTGTTTGCGCGCAGGGAGGATGTGTTGTTGGGCGCCGTGGTGGCGTCGATGATAGCTGGACCGAGCAAGGTTGATGCATCAATACAGTTCTGAAGATGGAGCGGTGGCAGTTGGCGGCGGCGGCCTCTGAGAGCACGCGGGACCAGTGTGTGCCCCAGACCCAGCAAGTGGCTAGGTTGGGGTCTCAGATCTTAGATGTTAGGATTGGCTGCGATGTCTGTTTGGTATAAGGTCCAGGCTATCTGCGCCCCTTCATCAACTGGATAGGTGTAGCGACAGTTTGTTGTTTAGACGGCAGCTTAGTCTTACTGTTGTATGACTTTGTAAGGTCTTGTGAGTATAATTAATAAAGTGGCCGTATGCATCGCCCAGATGCAGAGGCCGGGGGTCATCCTCCTTTTCTAAAAAAACAAGTGAAACACACGGCGGAGCATCTATGGTCTCCACTGGCCTGCCGGGAAACTCAACCTGACGACCACAACGGCAGCGGCGGTGGCCCCGACACAGTTGGCGGATCGCCGGGCGCCGCTTGTGCCGGATCGCCGGGCGCCGCTTGTGCCGGTGGGGTTTCCGTTAGAGGAACTCCAACGTGGCGACCCATTTTGTCCCCGCGCGTTTGTTTGGGTCGGCGCGGACAGAAAATTTAGCCCAATGCGCTGACCTAAACGGACACGCGTCCACTTTTTGTTCGCCTGTTGACCTATTTCCGGCCCAATTTTGAGTCCCATTTGCGTCGACGCTGACACAAAATGGATGCGCACGGCGCCCGCCTCATCCTCCCCTTGGCCTGCTAATCGGTGGCACATTGATCATCCTCTCTCACCCCAAAATCGACAGCGAACCCTCGCCCACCTCCGCCGTGTCGCCGCCCCCACCCATTTCCGGTGCCTCTACCAGTAGCCGGTGCCGACACACCTCCCCCCAACGCCGCCACCTCCCACGTTGCCGCCACCACCGTCTCACCGCGAGGCACGGAAGCTTCCCACCCACACCTCCCGACGCCGACGCGAGCAGGAATCCGCCTCGCCGCCCCAGCCAGCCTCTTCGGCCTGACGCTGGCACGCTTGTCGGACGCCTCCAGGGCAGGCACCTGGTCCAAGGGAGGCATGCTCGTCAGACGCCTCCAGGAAAGCCACGTGGTCCAAGGGAGGCGTGCGTCTCCTCGCCGGCCGGCTCTTTGTCAACACTCACAAGTTGTTCGACAGTTTGCCAAGGTACAAAATGGACTCCGTCGATGAGTTATTTTTCCACAATTTCCTTCGCAACTCAAACGATTCCTCATCCGATGAGGAGGAGGATATTTTGGCTGCCGTGTTGGTCCATCACCACCTTAATAGCCAGCGGCCGTTGTTCCGTGGCTCCATCCCGGGGCACCTTCCGGCGTTGAACCGCAACCGAGAGAGCGGAAATCTCCTTCTTTGGAAGGACTACTTTGACACAATCAACCCGCTGTTCAAACATCAGAAATTCCGGCGGCGTTTCCTTATGAGTAGGCATCTTTTCAACCGTATTAGACAGGGGGGTAGTCGGATACGATGACTATTTCGAGTGCAAAGAGGATGCCGTTGGAAAGATTGGCTTCTCATCTTATCAGAAATGCACTGCAGCCGTCTTGATGCTTCATACGGAGCGCCTGGTGATCTTATTGATGAGTACGTTCGTATGAGCGAGTCTATATGTCTAGACTTCATGTACAAGTTCTGCAAGGCTGTGATTACTGTGTTTGGCCCTGAATACTTAAGAGAGCCGACTGCTGAAGATACAACCCGCTTGTTGGCGATGAATGCCAACAGAGGTTTCCCAAGACTTCATGCATTGGGAGTGAAAGAACTGCCCTTCTGCTTGGCAAGGACAGTATAAGGGCCATGTCAGGGTTTGCACTGTCATACTTGAGGCAGCGGCCTCACAAAATCTCTAGATCTGGCACTCTTTCTTTGGCATGGCCGGATCAAACAATGTTATCAACGTGCTTCAACGCTCGCCGGTGTTTGCTAGGCTTGTTGAAGGCAACAACCCACCGGTGAGTGTTACCATCAATGGCCACAACTACGACAAAGGATACTACCTAGGTGACGGTATCTATTCTCAGTGGACCACTATTGTGAAGACAATCCCCAACCCTGTCGGAGAGAAGAGGAAAAGATTTGCCCAAGAGCAAGAGAGTGCTAGGAAGGACGTCGAGCGTTCCTTTGGTGTTATGCAATCTCGATGGGCTTCGTTCAGTATCCTGCTAGGAGGAGCACGAAGAAGCTGTGGGAGGTGATGACTGCTCGTGTGATCATGCACAACATGATTGTTGAAGATGAGCACCCGGAACGTATTTACGATCAAGGTTTTCAGTTTCAGAGTGAGAATGTTGTGCCTGAGCATGGAGGAGCGGCAATGTTTGTACAGTTCACCCAATTTCATCATAGCATGCGTGATTGGAAAACTCATATGCAGCTGTAAAATGATTTGGTTAAGCATATGTGGGTTCATGTTGGCAACCAATAAATGTATCTTTTTTATTCAACTTGCAAGACTATGTGAGACTATTTTATTTTTATTCGGCTTGTAAAATTATGCTTAATTTATCTGGTTGTGAAATTATGCTATTTATTTGGTTGTGGAACTATATGTTTGTTTGTGACATAATGCAAAACTGCATGCATATTTGTTGAAAAAGGGCGGCCACGTCGGCAAATATGGGTCGACGCGTTGGGCGTACTGCCGACCCAAATAAAAAAAGAGTGGACGCCGAGCGGGCGCCGACCCAAATGGATAAAAAGTGGACAAAAACGTCGTCCGTTTGAGTCGACGCGTTGGAGTTGCTCTTACCGGTGTAGAGTGTAGACTAGTGAGGCTCAGCGGCTCAAAGGGCCCGACGAACCTCTAAACTTCCGCAAAGATCATTTTTGGGAAATGGTGCATCCAACCGCTTGCCACGTGTCACGCGCGACGTATGCTCATGAATTTTTTTTACATGTGTTTTCATTTTTCCGATCTATTTTTGGTTTTTCCTTGGTTTTGACTGATTTTTTTTCCTTTCCTTATTTTTTTCAAAGATCGTGCTTTTTCACAAGGAGCACAGACAATAAGTATAGTTATGCTTTCTGCAAAGTAAAAAAGCACAGCAACAAGAAGCACAACCTAAACATAGCATGTGCGGCCATGGAAAGCACAGCTTGTGCTTTCGCGAGAAGCACAACCCTATGTGTCTCCAAAACAAAGGAAAAAAGCACAGCCTGTGCTTCCCAGAAAAACACAATTATCCTTCTGAGCTTCTTCTTTTCTTCTGGTTTTCCTTTTTCCCGGTTGCCCCTTTTTTGGTTTCTTTTCGGTTTTCTCGGTTTCCTTTTTTCGAGTATTTTTTGCTTTTTTTGTTTGGGTTTTCTTTTTGAAAAAAACAAGTTCCTCGAAACCTATTTTTGACACATGGTTTAAGGGATAAACCATTTAAAAAAATAATCTACAAAAAGAAAAAAAAACTCTCAAGTTATAGTGTGCCACTTGCCATCATGTGAGAAGGTATGAAGTGACATTTGCAAGGGATTACCTAGTGAGTTCGCTAAACTCTCGTACGTAGGGGCATGCGTGCCCGTCATTGTAATTGTTGCTGCGTCAGCCTTTGGAT
This sequence comes from Triticum aestivum, assembly GCF_018294505.1. Lineage (NCBI taxonomy): Eukaryota > Viridiplantae > Streptophyta > Magnoliopsida > Poales > Poaceae > Triticum > Triticum aestivum. Next base: position 655,941,549 of record NC_057799.1, read on the forward strand.
TGTTACTTTGTTGGTGACGTATTAGTTGCTAAACTTTTGTTCGTTCTACTAGGAAATATGCCCGTGCGTTGTAACGGAAGAAAAATAATATCTCAGCATTCCCCACATGCCCACACACACTCTTCCACACCCTTTATGTGAACACATCGCCTGATCTATATTGTCGCTTATCCTCCTTCTTGCCATCATCGGTGGTGGTCTCTGGAATGATGTGGGCGGCGGCCGTCAATAATGGGAGGAGATAGTCAGCAATAGTGCATGGCCGCATCGGTTGGGTGTCGTCGGTTATCGCCTCGCCTATTGTCACCTCTTGCAGCGCATAAATTTTGTTTGACTGGCATAATTAGCGCATAACCAGGCATGAATGTCCCTTCATTATCAGGGTTTATTCTCTTCGGCTATTTTTGCGTTCACGTGCCCAGAATTTTTTATTAATTAGAAAAAAACCAACATATTCTCTTTTATTAGCACGTGCCAACAATTTTTTTAATTATAGACTATAGCTAACCAGCATATTGTCTTTTATTGGCACGTGCAAGTTACCTCCGGCAATAATTTGTGGAGTGTCGCGTTCTGCACATGATTCTCGAGACAACTTCCATATTCTCACACAACCTTCTTATTTAACAACTTAGGGACATATAAAAACTTGTGTGATTTAGTATAAAATTCCAAGGTGGGATTGTTCCTATCATAATGGCAAGCTAGCTGAGTTGGGTTTGTCCGTCGGCACAATAGGGAAGGTTCATAGTTCAATCCCCTCGCACCCTTAATTTTTTGCTGCTTGTTAGTGTGATAGAAAAAGAAATGCATGGTAGGCCCAGTTGGGGATAAATAAATAAAAATGGGAAACTACGTGTGGAATGGGTGAAACAAAATCTATACGTATATTTTTGCTTTTTCTTGGGGCAGTTGTGTGTGAGCTACTATATGATGCTAGTTGCGTCAAATAGCGCATGGAAGGCACAACCGATCGCGTCTGGGCCAGGCACCGATATGACCTGTGTTTGCAAGGCACGAGTAATAATCCAGAAAAACGACTGGTTGAACGATCGAACACATGACCTTAAAGACTCGACCAGATGTTGTTGGCCATGGCAACAAATGCCTACTGCTAACCAATGGCCGACGTGAATATTTAAGAACATACCTCAACATTAGATTAAAAAAAAAATTAAATATGAATTGCCGAATATTCTTGGAAAATAGAACATTTTTTATATTACAAACAAATATTTTTAATATTTCATCCATTTTAAAACATGAACAAAATTTGAAACAACATCATTTTCGGAAGACATGAACCTTTTACGACAACACAATCATTTTTTGAAGTTGTGACCGACTTTTGAAAATGGAACATGTAAACGGGAACACAATATTTAACTGTAAATTTTTTCGGAAATTTGAAAAATAAAAAATGCTGTTTTTTTTTCATTTTTTATTACGAAATAATTTAACAATAAAAATAAATTTGGAAGAAAAAAAACGGGCTTGCACAGTTTTGGGGTCCCTGTGCGAAGCTCTGACTATCTGCCGCTTAAGGCGACAAATAGAGTTTTTGCAGCTTCATGAGCGGGCAAATAAGTGGGCTGGCTTGGCTGGGCCCAAGTCGAAATCTGGATTGTAAAATAAAAAACAGACGGACAGACTCGGATAAAAATATAAATTTCGACGGTGAACGGATGAAAAAATTAGCGAAACGCACCTTGCTTTATTAGTAGGTATAGATATAGATATAGATTGGATACTAAACTCTGTGTTGGTGCTGTTTGGATTTATTAATTTAAAGTCGAGCTAAGGTCTTTTCTCTAAAAAAAGTTCGCTATAACTCGCAGGCCTGCCTCTAAACCTCACTCTCCTCTCTTGTCCCAAATCTACACTACATGGGCTCCGTGGCCACTGATGCAGATGTGTGTTATGGACAGATTTTGGTTTTCTCTTTTTCTTCGGTTCTTTTCAAACTTTTACAGAAAATAGTTGCTTCTAGTGTTCGCCGACTTTTAAAAGTGGTCAAATTTTTAAAATATGTTGACAAACAATATATTCACGTAATTTATAACAATGGGAATTTTTCAAAATAATCGTCAACTTTAAAAATTATTCAAAATGATTATAAACAATATAATGTTCACATTTAAAAAAAGTCCCTTTTTACAATAAAATTGTTCTCAGTTTTTAAAGGTTGATATATTTCACAAAATGTTCAAAGATATGTAAAAAATGTTCATGAATATTAAAGATGTCATTAAAATTAAAACAATGTTGATGCATGTCAAGAAAATTCTCAAACGTAGCTTGTATGTTTTCTATTTATTATTTTCTTTTATTTTTAGCTTGTTTGTTTGTTTTGTCATTTTCTTTTTTATGTATGTACTTATTCTTTTTTCTTCATTACCTGATTTTTTCCCTTTTATTTATCATTTATTTTTCCTTTTTAATGTTTACTTCCTTTTTCACTTCTTTGTTAATGTTTTTCCTTTTCCTTTTATTTTCCTAGGTACCACACCATCATTGCAGCAAAACAAAGGAAAATGATAAGATCTTTCCTGCAACAGACAAGATGGAAGCAGGGCAAGCGGGCAAAGGAAGTGGATTTGTGGCTCTGTACAGTGTATGCATATTTTCAGACTACCACTGCAAATATGCAGTGTATGCATATTTCAAGAGTACTCAAATGTTCTGAAAATAAAAATGTGAGAGCAATGCATAGATAGACCAATGTTGAGACCAAAAACAGAGATGTCTCCTTGCAATAGTCTCTACAGAAAATTCTTGTACTCATCTTAGCTCTTACCTAACACTGGACACTGGAATAGTTTCAATTTCTAAAAAAAATGGGGTGCAGTAGAAGAACTAAGAAACCTGTGCACACCATTTACAAGCTGTTCTAGAGACAAGATGGCAGTGCACCATTTTACAAGTTGTTCCAGAGACAAGGTGACAAAATTCATGGAGTGTTTTCTTTAATTTTAGTAGTCCAACTTCATTCTTTTCCCCAAACTACTTACTTTGTGTTGTTCACCTTCTTTTTTTTTTTCTTTTTTTTGAGGGTTGTTGTTCACCTTCTTGAAACAAAGGTACATAGACACCTCATGAATCGCAGGCAAGGCACCAGAGGAGCGGCGGCAGGGGGCCTTCCCCTCGGCCGCGAAAGACGAGATGCAGCTGGCCGGAACGACACGTGCTGCACCGAATCAGAAGGCAGGGATGGGCTACACGGCCACCCTCGTAAAATTATTGGATATTTCAATAGGCAGGCAGCAATAAATTTAGTTTAATTACTAAATAGGGAAAGCATTCGCCAATCATAGTGTTCATGCTTTTTTTTACGAAGGACCCAGATGTAGTTAGATTTCAATGCAACACATCCCGCCCTTGTGTCAAGTTAATCGAACCCAAACGGGATAGAAGATGTTGCCATGACACAAGGCGGGGGGGGGGGGGGGGGGGGGGGGGGGCAATCAAATCCCTCCTAAATGATACATTCGGCGGGGAGGAGCTGAGCACATGTTCAGGAGTATCATTTTTTATCGCGGACAATGCGGTACAAGACTGGTTACTGTTCTCAGAGAGTGGCATTTCCTAGCCACTTGTCCTCCCAGAAATGTATGTCAAATACGTCCTTTATCGCGAAAGATCCAAAGCGTAAAAGATATTTCTTTACCGCCATCACACCAGACCAAAAATACGAGTCACCAAAAATTGACGTATCAACTTCCTCCGAGAAAATTGGGACATCTTGGCCTGACATCCAATCGATATGTCCGAGATCCCAAGGGAGTATGCGAAGGACAGCCTGAATATCCTTCCCAGCTCTAAGCCGGTGAAACAGGCCTTGCAAAGGTTCTTGGAACCCAAGTATAAAGCTATGGCCGAGAAACTGGCTAAGCTTGTGGGGGCCATCTTTATCTGGGAAGTCAAGCACCCGGACTGGTTTTCAAACCTGCTCATGGTGCCAAAAAAGGACCGATCTTTGCATTTTTGTGTCAACTTCAAGGACGTCAACAAGGTGTGCTGAAATGACTTGTTTTCTCTGCCACACATCGACCAGATCGTCGACACAATGGCGAGTCACAACCTCCTATGTTTTATGGACGCGTACTCTAGGTACCACCAGATTAAGATGAAGGTGGCCGATCAAGTGGCCGCCACATTTAATATACCCTACGGCGCCTTCTGCTTCATCATAATGCCTTTCGGGTCAAAGAGTGTAGGAGCCAGATACCAACGAATGATCCAAATGTGTCTGCAGTCACAGATCGGAACAACGCAGAGGCATATGGATGACGTGGTCTTCAAGACCAAGAAAACCACTCTTCTTCATGACAAACTTGCCCTTTTTATCGAAAGAAATATTACCATATATTTTCACAAGGAGTGCTAGATCTTCATTGAAATCATTTGGCCATTATTCATCAAAGACATCATCATGTTCTTCTTCTTCTTATTCCACCACACAAACATGCTTGGCCTTCAATGCTAGATTTTTCTATGTCAAACACCTTGTCACTACCATGAAATGCTTCCCATTGGTTATCTATTCCTCATGTTACACGAAGGTAGTCCAAACATCTTTGGGATTCATCTCCGAAAATGTTGTCGTGTCTTATGTCAAAAACCATGTCTCTAGAGTGGGGAGCAAGAGCAATGAACAACTTGTCCTCAAGAAACCTCTTCGTGATAGTGAATCCATCACTGTCCTTGTTACACTCAAAACTTTGAAGATTCACAATAAGATCCCTGGGCTAGGCAAGGAGAGATTGGGGCTTCTCACTTGGTTCCAATACAAATAAGTGCATCTCACTTTCATCCATTTCTTATCTAGAGAGTTCAAGATTAGTGGTTCCAACATTTATGAACAATAAGCTATCCCACAACACCTTGGAAGAAGTGATATGAAGGTAGGGCCCATTGTCTTCATTGGAGAGCCCCTTTCTAGTCATGGTGCATGCAAAGGAGTTGAGTTGATCATCAAAATATTCTAGTGAAGTGAGGTTTTTGGGGTCAACGGGCTTGAAACCTCCAAGCACAACCCTCCATATTCCCACAGACTTGTAAGATGATCCTACATGTCATACTTTCAAAGTGAGATACACTTCCCGTTGAAAACAAGAGGGACGCCTTCATAATTTTGCTTGGGTTTTCATGGAAGTGATTTTAGGTAGTTCCAATCAATCTCGTCATGATTTCCACCCGAAGGGGAGGGGTGGTAAATAGCAAATATAAGTCTAGTCGTCGGTGGTGCTCCCGTCACTCCTGGAGTGATGGAGGAACCACTAGAACTCACTTTTGCCAATCTTTCAGACATCTTAATTCAAGAATTTCCTTCATATTTGTGATGCGATCTCCCAACAACTTATTGATATCCAAGGTTCGGCCCATTTTGAGGTCAACAAGCTCTGCGGGTTTGATAAGATTTTGATTACCCTCTTTAGTCATCTTGTACTAGGGAGGTTAAGCCACAAGATGAAGCACAAGGCTCTGGTGCCAATTGAATTGAGATGGATCTACAGGAGATGAATAGGGACAACTACAAATTTTACATAGAGTATTAGCATGTTTTGGCTATGCAAATATATGGTGTGAGATTAAACAATGCTACGATGAGATATACAACCTACATGATTCTTGTAAGGTCAAGTGACCAAAGTAAACCACAAGTAAATGAGCAAGTGTTAGGAATAACATAACAACACAAAGAAAAAGATGTATCCCAGTGTTCACTTCCTTGGAGGAAAGCTAATCACCGTTGAAGGGCTGGGTGTTACCAGGAAGTCACAAAACACCACGAAGTCTCACCCTATTCGCCTTGAGATATCAGGATGAAGGCGATTCTGTACCACTGGTGGTAGACCTTGAGGCAGCCTCCAAACCTTCACAAACTTTGAGGGGTAAATTGCATATTAGTTCCTTACCAAGACTCCTACTGTGCATAAATCTCCAAGTTCCATCAGTAAAAAGATCAAAGGGTAAAATTTGGAACTTGCTCTAGCACGATAATCTTAGGTTAAAAGAGGGAGAGTACGTGCAGATCTATGCTTGTGAGAAATATCTCTCAAACCTCTTAAGAAACCTTTGATTAGGGTGGGGTCAAATAGAGGCACCTTAAATTGATCTACTCAAAGTGTCTCAAGTGTGTCCTCCATGCTGTGGGCGACTTCAGTCCCAACAACCATGGACAAAGCCAGGGGGAAAAGGAATGCGAAGATTGGAATTGGTTTGCTGGACAAAAAAATCCATCAAAATGTATTCAAAAGAGAAATCAAGACATACCTCCACCTCCTCCTCATGGGCCTTTGGAGCTACCATAGAAGGGCAAGGAGAAAGGCCAAGGAGAGTAACAATGTGGAATATTTCTAGGGGGAAGATAAAGTGACGGAGAAAATCTACAAGAGGGGAAATCTCCCTTTGTGATGCTTGTAGGTGTTGGGAAACATAGTACAAAACAAAAGAAAATTCTCTCTAGGATCACCCATGAATAATATGAAGATGAATAAGAGGTTTCAATCATGATTGTTACCAACTCCGAGTAGCAGCGGAAGTAGACGAGTCGGCGTAGATGGTACTTGGAGTCCCTCGAACCATAGATGAACAATCCCATGAATCGCTCACGAACAGTCCCTCGTACAGAAGACCGAAAGCAAGGCCTCTCTACAGATTGCAAACATACGGTCTTCACGATTTGGCAGCGCTTCGCCATCCGGAACTAATCGCCATCAGAGAATTAGAGGAGGAGATTAGAGCCACACGGGGCTTCTAATTATGAGGATTAGAGGAACAAGAACTAGCTCTATTTATCTTAGTTAGAACTAGTACTAGAGAACTAGAGGAGGCTCCAAAACTTATATGTCCAAATAGCACCAATGCCTGTAGTATATATAGGTTGGAGGGGGAGGAGGGGCTGCCACACAAGGAGGGAAATCCCCTCCTTGGTGCGCCGGCCTTGCCAATTCGGCCTCCCCACAACGGAATAGGGGGCACCTCCTCTACATGGGGCATGGTGGCCCAATTCTCCTTCCACCACTTGGCCTTTTAAGGCCCGTTGATATTAAATTAAATATAAAAGCCTCCTAACAATTGCGAGAGCCTTTTATTATTAATTTAACATCACCGAAATCATTTTCCACGTATATATTATTTATCGGGAGTACCCGATATTGCCCGATAAACTCTGAAACCCTTCCGTGACCCCGAAATGCTTCCGATTCCTCTCGAAACTATTTCGAATATTAACTGAATTATTTCACAAATAAATCATTGATACTCTCATTCTACTAATAGTCAGCAGATCATGATTACCTTAAGCTTGTGACCTTGTAGGTTCGGTAAAACATAGACATGAACGAAACCCCTTCGTTGAATGACCGATAGCAGAACCGTGGACGTCCATATCCCTTGAGATATATCGGTATCCTCTTGAGTCATACACATGCTCACTATACCAGTCTCCTCATTACCGGTTTTGTTCTTCTTTCTCGTTGACGTGTTGTGGAATCCCTGTGAGGTAGTCACCTATGTCTGGCCAGACGGTGACGGATGTTGTCACACCAAGAGGGCCCTAACAATATATCTCCATCGCTGGAGGAAAAATTCCACTCTCGAGCTATCTAGTCCATTGTCAAACTTTCCGATGCACCTGTAAGTTGTCGTTATGATCATTGTGTTACAAATGGCATTTGAGCAACCCCAAAGTAAATCCTATGGTGAGAAGTGGCAACAATGCTCTCATGGTATAAGGAACTAAAACACATGTTAACACTCTGTGTTATAACAATTGATTTCTGGCGATATTATGTCAAAGTATAACAAAGAAGTTTGGGTCGATTCAATATGATTGTTCTTCTAACGTCATACCCTCAATGTTGTTTTGAGACTATCATTAAACTTAACGGTATCTCAAGATCCATAAAGCATGATCACGAACAACACTTCATCCAGTCTTAGAGGCGATACTAGGAATTTTACCGTTTATCATTCCGCACGTGCATATGAGTTTTCCACTGAATCACATATTCCAGGATCATAGCAGTTATACATAGAATATAAACTCTTATTATGACACTACTAGAAAAAGGCTTACTAGTGGCGCACCAGTTTTGCCTACTAATGGCGCACTACTGGTGCGCCACTAGCACCACGCCACTAGTATTTTTTACTAATGGCGCACCGCTGGTGCGCCATTAGTATCTGGTATACTAATGGCGCACCAGGCAGTGCGCCATTAGTATAGGCCACGGTGCGCCATTAGTATGCCTCCCAGGGGGCCATATATAGCCATGTGCTTTTCCATACTAATGGCGCACTGCAGGGTGATGCGCCATTAGTATCCTTCGGCATACTAATGGCGCACTGCTGGGTGATGCGCCATTAGTATCCTATGTCATACTAATGGCGCACTGCGGTGTGATGCGCCATTAGTATCCTTTGGCATACTAATGGTGCATGCGCCATTAGTATGTATATTAGGGATTTATTTTTCTTTTCTGATTTTTGCACAGATTACAAAATATATTATTGGACAGAATATAAGCAACACCACACAGCAACAGCAGATTCATCGAATACAATAGAAGATTAGTCTCCGAATACAATTCATCATATTAGTCTCCGAATTCAAAAGACCGAACAAAGATAGAACATTACAAGTCTCGAGACCGCGAGTAGCGAGTTTGTCTTCACATTACAAGTCGATATCGATCATCTAAACTACCATCACATAGAAGAGAGCTGCGGTCATCACGATGAGCATCATCGCGATGAAACTGGTCTTCATCCGGTTCCTCCAACGCTCCCTCCTCTCTCCCGCTAGATAGCGCGCGTATCTAGATTCCGCCTCCGCCCTAGTGGTATACCCTTTGTAACTGTTACCGCTGAAACGGTGAACCTGTCTCCGACACTCCTCCCAGTCGTCGTAGACTCCGGGAACCTTACCCTTGTACACGACATACGACGGCATCTCTATGCACTAGCCAAACAACAGACAATACATAAGCAATATATAAGTATGCAACAAAAGGATCGGAAGAGAAAAGCAAGACATTAATAGCACGATTCATGGTCCTACTAACAAATAGCATCGATTACATCTAAGTTGAACGACTGTCCAAACCAAAGAGACATACAAGTTCATTAAAGTTTAATTACAACATGAGCTAATCAATGTTTCAGAACTACACATAGCATCACTACTTTCGACTCGACTCACGGGACCAGAGCGTGGATGAAGCCGCCGTCTGTCGTGATGGTCATGAAGTCGCGGGCGTTGTCAGCCTGCATTTGTAGCGTTGTGTCTATCTCACTGTTGGACGGTTGATATTTGAGGTAGAACTGCCCCGAGGTACGAAGGACATCTTGATGGATGATTTCTGCAAACTCCGACTGGATGCGAAAGAATTCTTGTCGGATGTCCGTGTCCTGGATTGCCCGCATGTGATGGACGGCGTAGTAGGCATTCTTCTGACCGCCAGGCGGCTGCTTGACGCAGGGGAACGTCGTATTGTGGGTGAACACGTGCCTGCCGTACCTACGAACTGGCCTCTTAAAGGTGCCTCCAGATGCGGCGTAGCCGGGGAGAGCATAATCAAGAACTTTCTTGATATTTGTGTAGTCTATCTTGGAGTCACGGTCCGGGTCGAAATACGTGGCCATGGAATATTTTGGGCTTAAGAGGATGAGTGTGCAATGTGTGTCACTGCACAGAACACGGAATGTTAGAAAAAAAAGAACGATCGAAATCTAAGAAATCATATGTTACGGGGCGGTTAGGAGATGACTTACTCGGGAAAGTAAGGCACGAGGAAGTTATCCTTATCTGGGTTTGCCAGAATGACGCCTTCGAGGTGTGAACTCGCGACTTGCCGGTCCCCAGCGCTGCCCAAGATCTTGGCACGCATGTATAAGGGGTCGACTATCACAATGTCCGGGGTCTTGTCTCTAATGATCCGCATCTCCATACTCAGCGAGAACAGCCGAACGAAGGTGTAGTGCAGCAGATGAAGGTTAAGCATAGCAAAGATGTCATCAAACCGCAGGACGATTGTACCCCCGACGGCGCTATCCACAAAGCCCTTGCCCTCTGGCACCTTGGCCACGAAAACCGGGTATGCCACATCATTCTCTCTGAGACGCCGCTTCTCCAAAGAAAGAACACTGTCATGGAGACTCCGCATAGCACCGGTTGCAGCATTGAGCATATTTGTCGGTAGCATCGGCCTACCCACCACATGCACCCTCCTCGAGATATCCTTAGGTGAAGGTGGCCCGTCCTGAGCACGGATCGTACTCGGTGCCGGCTGGCTCGCACTGGCGCCCTTGTTAGTCTTTCGTTTCCGTCCCTTCTTCCTGATCTGCTGTAATGGGATCGAGTTCTGCTCACAGACCGCCTTCTTGAGCGTGTTGGGGCTGATAATATTTGGCACCTCAGCTATCTGAGGCTCGGTGAAGGCGGCAGCTGGAGGCGTCTCCTGAGAACTGAACGCCAGACGACGCCTGTTGCAATTGGGTTTCTCCACCGTACCAGCTAGATCGCGGTCGTCTTTTCAGGGTTGGGTTCTTGAGAAGGAGGCCCGCAGAACTCGTCACCGCCATGTTCGGCAAAGTACTTATCGACGTTGGAAAATGTACCGCCGTCGTTGTCGTCGTCGTCCGGATCCTGTGCCATATGCATGTCTGGATCCTGTGCCATAGGGATGTCCGGCATGTCCGGTAGCGTTGCGGTGTTCTTACCATGGCTTGGCGCTGGCACGACTGGCGGTCTTGTCTATGGGGTGGTGTCCCCCGCCCCCAAACGAATCTGGCTCTTCGGCCAAAGCAGGGGCCAGCTTACACAGGCGCCGAGGGTCATCACATCATCTTCGTCGGCCCCAGCGGGTCGAATCGGAGGTAACAACTCGTCGCAGCCTGGTAGCACCCGAACCAGTTCAACCCTATACAAGGTGGGTGGCATCGATTACCGTGGAACACGCGGTTGCCCGGTTGAACGATTCTGCCCTTGGCGACATCGACCAACTCGCCGCCCACGAAGTGCAGGAGAGTGCAAGGAACATCGGTGGCGCCCTGCGAAAACATGTAGGGTGTCAGGGATGCCCAGTCAAAGGCAAGGAGATGAAGTCATCGGACGAGAGGCTTAGTTACCGTGATGCCGTCGAGCTCGGCTAATGTCGAGGCACCGCCAACGGTGGGCGTGCGCGTGTAACTGACGGAGGGGCCGCTTGCTGGCGAGGTGCCGGCCGGCGTACACCCGGGTGCATTAAGCTCCAATGCCCGTGCCGGCGCCGGAGACACGAATACCGCCTCCGCCGGAGACACCAATGGCGCCGCCTGCGCGTTGTGCGAGTTGCTGGCCGTGAAGCTAGGAACCGGGGGAGGCCCCTGTTGGCCGCCCGCAATCCACGTCGTCAGCCCCTGAATCAAGGTAGGCACAATGGCGGTGAGCGTCGTTCCCAGTTGTTGTTGCACTTGCTCTTGGACAATCTCCGGAATCCGCGCCACTTGTGCCTTGAGTTCTTGAACCTCGCGCGACTGGCTTTCCGAGCTGGTCTTTTTCTCCTTTCGCCCACCAGCGGTATAGTATGACGACCATTTTGTGGACAAGCCTTTGCCGGCCACACGACCAGCTGACGGCGGCTTACTGAGCTTATCCTTGTTTTTCATTACGTTCAACGCCCTATTTAAAGGTGTGTCAAAAGGGGAGCTCTGAGACGACCCTGCGCTACTGCTATCAGCCTCCTGCGGAAGGAATGTGAACCATTTAGAAATTTGGCTTCATTAATTAGAATGCAACCATATGTAGCTAATTACGCGGGGGTGTATTCCTTACCAGAACAAGCTCAAGCGCCCTGGTCTTCGGATCCGTGGTAAGCTCCTTTGTTACCGGGTCCTCCTTGTACCGGGCCCTGACAAAGTTCCTGGTCTGCTTGGCACGTAATTTCTCGAAGCGGGGCGGTAGGCCTTGGTCGGCACGCTCCGCGTCCTCCTTGTCCCATATAGGCTCCGCCACTCTGTAACCGCCGGGACCGAGTTGGTGGACCCCTAAGTTCAACTCCCGCATTTCTTTCCCCCACTGACTTGATTCGGAGGTTGCGCTGCTCTCGCACTTGATCTTGAACTCCTTGTAGTCATCTTCGCTCATCAAAAATGATATTTCGCCTTGATCTTGTCATAACTATCATCTTTTTCAATCATTGCCTTCACCGTGCTTCTCCATGTAGACAGGGCCGTGCTCATCCTCGTGAGGGCGGCACTGTTCACTTTATTCCCTGAGAGGTGTGTGTTTGCAAACTCAGCGGGGAACTTGTATCGTTCGTGCAGCTTCGTGAAGACGAGGTTGCGCAAATTCCCTCGGTCCTTATGCCTTAGGTTCTCGGTGTTGATCGAGACTGTGCTCCGGAGAATGCACCCGAGCTGAACGGAGTACCCCTTGACTACATGTTTGGACGCCGTTGGATGCCCGTCGGAGTTCACTTCAGTAAATTCCTCCTTGACGGTGCCGAGCACGTTCGGGCGCCGGTCCTTCCGTTGCCTCTTCGGTTGGCTGCCATCTGTGCGTGCGCCGCCATCATCAGTGGTGGCATCCTCGGCGGCACCATCAGTGGTGTCATCCCCGATGCCACTAGGGGTTGTGTAGTCAGGATCGGTGTCTTCCGCGGCGTCCTCATAGCGGTGAGGTTCTTCCTCCATCTCCTGGGACAGCTCCCAGAATTGCTTGCCGCCCGAACCGCCGGCCTCATCGTTGTGGGCCATGTTTCGCTCTAAATAGGAAAAAAGTTTGGTCAAAAAGTTGGTTATTGTCAAGGAACAAGATCATGGTCTGATCATTTAGGGTTTGTCGACACCGAGGCATCCTAAAAGCTAAGCTTTTATCATTTAGGGTTTGTCGACGTCGAGGCACCCTAAAAGCCTAAGCGTGCATCATTTAGGTTCTCATCGACACCGAGGCACCCTATAGAAGCCAAGGTTTCATCATTTAGGGTTTGTCGACGCCGAGGCACCCTAAATGCTAAGTTATGTTTTCATCATTTAGGGTTTATCGATGCCGAGGAACCCTAGGTTGGGCCTAATCACTTGGCACTAATCACTGGGCTCTATTGCCACCTATGGTTTAATGCAGCAAGAATGGCGGGGCAGTTGATCCTACTTAACTAAGTACTAAGATACCCCGGACCATGCATTAGTCGCAAGTACCCCATATGTCCTATTTTTAGCAAAGTCATGCTAAAAATCACGGAAAATTTCAGCATGACCTTTGCTGAAAATAGGACATATGGAGTACCCGAATTTGCCGGAACGGAAGTTAATCGACATTCCGGCAAACTCAAGGGCCTCTCGGGGTACCTGCAATATCATTATCCCCGCGTAATGAAGTCGCCAATGGGTCATTTCAGAAGATCACAAGTAGCATCATCACAAGTACAACATCATCTATAGCTTTATATTAACAAAGCATCAACACATATACAAAAGACCACTTATGCCAACAGTATGGTTTATATCAGATTCAGAGGTAGAAACAGGAAAAACCGGTGCTTCAAAGCCTACTGGACACAATTTACATCTATCAGTACGGGATGTCCTGACTAATTTCAAGTGTTCACAGGTGAACTTGTACCATGGATGAGCCTAGTGCTTCATTAGTCAACTGAACAGAGATAACAGGGCATAACACCATACATAAAGTGATGAGCATACATACTACTGTCCAAGAAAATTAACTGAATAGTATTGTGTCAAGTTCAGTTTGAAAATTCAGTTACTGCTTGAGTGATTTGACACCAAAAATTACTCCCAAAAATTACAATGACTGTATATTGACTGCATATATTCACTGTACAGGACTGAATTCAGTCAAGAAAACCTGTCAATTTCTGTTCACTGCATATATTCACTGTACAGGCTGTCAAGTTCTATTTCAGCTCAAGTTTCATTACAACACAAACACTGTAATTCATCTGCTCACAGAAAAATTAATAATCAAAATCAAATTACAATAGGGGTCCCAGGTTTGACCCCATGATAGGTGCTATCCTGGGATTATTCCTCTTCTGAACAAACCATCATGCATCATTTTCTAACCAAGGCATAGCTCAGGAAAACCACTTGCTTTGACCAGAACTAGCTGATTACCCCAAATCTCATGGTAAAATTAGCAAGGCAGAGCATTTCTCTTACATGACCATAGCAAGAATGACACACTCAACTTCATTGCTTCAACCACATGGACAACAGAGAAAATGTTGGAAGTTGACAATATACTTTAGATTCACACATGCTCCCCTAATTATTTTGTCTGTATCTTTAGATTATCTACTTTAGGCACAATCATACACAATTCTGACTAATTCATCACTGTAGGCCAGCATGAAACACACTCCTCCAAGAAAAAGCCTAAAATTCCACTATTATTGCCTGTAAAAAGGCCTAATATCCACTAGTATTGCCTCTAAAAAAGCCTTAAAAGTCCACTATTGTTGACAATCAAAATATGATCTGAACTGTAAGGAGTTAACTGAAAAATGAGTGGTTGTTGGCATGAGGGAGTAAACTGATTGTTGGCACAAAAATATTGGTTCTGCAAACATGAAAATAGTCACAAAAATAATGCACTTGGTTTGTGTTGAGTTTTTGCTTTCAGGGATTGGTTTGTGTTGAGTTGCTACCCTAAAGGTTCGGTAGTTTGAATCTCCTTTAGCTAGTTTGAATCCATGGACTACCCTGTTAGATTGGGACTGAAGATAGGTACCTGCTTATCTTTCTATTCCGTCACCAACAGTGGCTTTTCCAAGAATAATATCCCTGCATGAACATAGGTGAGAGGTTAACTAACTGCCTCAAAGGCATAATCAATGGTTATACATGGAACAAATTGCCAACGGTCAGATGACCTACACTGCCACGGTCGAGGGGAGGGAGGGAGGGAATGGGGAATGGTGGAGAGAGGGAGGAAGGAGGAAGGAGGAGAGGTACCTGGTCGCCGGAGGGGTCGGGGTCGGGGTCGGCGAACGGGTCGCGGTCGGGGTCCGAGCTCATCCGGGTCCTCGCTCGCCGCGGTCGAAGGAGAGCAGGGGCCAGTGGCGGAGGACAGCAGGGGCAGGCGGGATGGGCGCGTCGGGGCCGCGCTCGCCGGCTGCTGCAGGGGCCGGAGGAGGCCCTCGCTCGTCGGAGGGAGGAGGAGAGGAGAGGAGCGGGCGGCGCGCGCTCGGCTGATCCCGTTCGGGGGGCGCGGGGGCGGTGGGGGTGGAGTCCCGCGGGGGTCGGGGCGGCGGCGTCGAGGCAGTGCAAGACCACGGCGGCGGCGGCGTCGCCGACGGCGTGCAGGCGCGGCGGACGGAGGGGGCGGCGGCGTACGGTTGGGGTCGAGTGGGGGATCTGGCGAGGGAGGGAGGGAGGCCACAGTGCGAGGGGAATAGGTGGAGTGCGGGATGTCTATTTAATGGCGCACCTCCCCCAAGTGCGCCATAAGTACGACCATAGCAATGGCGCACCTCACCCTGGTGCGCCATAAGTACGACGATAGCAATGGCGCACCTCACCCTGGTGCGCCATTAGAAATTACTAGCCCGACTGGTCAGGTTATATTCCACCTAACCCTATCTCCATCAGAACACGCCCACTAGCCCGACTGGTCAGCACGTAGCACACACACTAGGAGGTCCTGGGTTTGATTCCCAGGCTCCCCAATTTTTGTTTTTATGCATTTAAAATGTTGTTTGATATTTATTTGTGTTTAAATATGTTCAAACTTGTTTAAATCATAACAGTAATATTTTTTAATAAAAACAGTAATAATTTTTTTAAAAATATCATCAAATTTATTATTTGAAAAAATCATCAAATTTATTATTTGAAAATATCATCAAATTTGTTATTTGAAAATATAATCAAGTTTTTTTTTTTGCAATTTTAGTTGCATTCATTTGTGACGGTGGAGCGGGCCGGGGAGGGTGTGGGGGGTGCTCGGCGGCGGTGGAGCGGGGGAGGGTGCGGTGGGTCGTCGGCGGCGGTGGAGTGGGGGAGGATGCGGGGGGTCGGCGGCGGCGGCCGGTGGAGCGGGGGAGATGGTGCGGGGGGTGCTCGGCGGCGAGGGGGACCGGATATGGCGAGGTGGGATAGCGATCGAGATGGAGGGGGATCGAGATCGAGTGTCCATGAAATTTAAAAACATTCATGAGTTCAAAAAGTGCCCATGAAATACAATCGAGAAATGAAGACTACAATTTAAATATAATCGATCTTAGCTAGCTATCTGTTCACAATCTTCTTGCCCTTATTTTTCGTAAATGGAGTTCTTCTCTTGAACGGACGTCCTTTAGGGTAGGGTGGTCCTGCTTCTTCTTGTGGTGTATGCTGATACTTCATCGTCGTCGTCATGTTCCATCTTTGGGTCGCCGTACTTGTCGAAGTTTGCTCATTGGCGACTCCATCCATTCCGATGATCTTCCTTTTGCCTCTCCTCACGACAATACGACTGGGCTTTGGCGGGTCGGTAATGAAGAAGCATTGGTCCACTTGGGAAGCCAGTACCCATGGCTCATTTTTCGCGGTGACGTTCGCGCCTGCGGTCTTGGATTTGGTTTCGGGTATAACCATGGTGGTGAAATACCGGTCTTCTTTTATGACACTCTTGGCCCATCTGACACGGAACATCGGGACCTTCTCGCCAGCTTAGCTCAGCTCCTAGATCTCCTCGATCCTTCCGTAGTATCTGTCCTTGTCGTTATCGGTGTAGGATTCCATCGTTACCCCGGTGTTCTGATAACCATCGCTCTTCATGTCCTTGTCCTCGGTGTAGAATGTGTAGCCGTTGATATCGTACGTTTCTTCTCCTCCCTATCCGCGTGCCAACGCAGGAGCTTTGCTACCTTAGGGTCCGCGAAATACCGCTACAGACGAGGAGTGATCAGAAAGTACCACACCACTTTTCGAGGAGCTTTCTTCCTCTTCTTATATCGAGTGATGCCGCACACCGGACATATGGTAGACTCCGCGTGCTCGTCCCATAAATGATGCAATTGTTCATGCACACATGGTATTTCACGTGCGGTAAATCCAGAGGACACACGATTTTCTTCGCCTCCTCGAAACTGGTCGGGCACTTGTTCCCCTTGGGAAGACGTTCGTGCCAGAATGACATGTTCTCGTCGAAGCAGGCGTCAGTCATTTTGTGTTTTACCTTCATCTCCAGAGCCATGAGCGTTACTTTCAGGCGGGTATCCTCGGGCCTGCATCCTTCATACAATGGAGTAACCGCTTCTATCTCTAGTTGATCCAGCTTGGCTTTCTCTCGGGCGGCAGCTCTTGCGTTATCCGTCTGCTTGAGAAGCAGCTCTTGAATATGAGGGTCCTGCACCCAGCCCATCGATGGTCCATCGTCGTCTGCTCCGCCGGCATCTTCATCTTCATGATCATGCCCTTCGTCTGCTCCCGCATCTTCCTCATCATCATGTCTGGCATCTTCTACATGATGACTGTGTACAGCATCACCGTCGTGATCATGTCCTGGAGATTCTTCGTCTTCTCGCCCGCCCGAGCCGCGGTGGTTGTCTTGCTGCCCATCCTCATTTCTTGCCCGACCCCCATGGACGACTTCATAGTCATCTTCATCACCTTGCTACTGATAGTCATCCATGAAACCACGCAAGAGCAGGTGGTCCCGCACCTGCCCGGAATCAGGGTCCGCAATAAGGCTCTTCAGCTTGCATCTTCGACACGGACATCTTATCTCCGTCTCGTTCTTTTCAAGCATCTCGGCCTTCGCGGAGCTCAAAAACCTATTCACGATGCCTTCGGTCATCGTGCGGACCATGGTCGCCTGCGGGCTAGAGCAAAACGATATTTTAGAACCAAGAAAAAATTTGGCATGACTTTCCCTAAAAATAGGACCAAAAAGAATGCATAGTGCCAAAATTCTCGCCGAAACGGAAATGAATCAACATTCCGGCAAAATATTGGCAACTATCGCATTTCAAATACCGGTACCTGCAAACACAAACATATATGCAACACCACAAACATATGCAACACCACAAACATACATAGATCTAGCTAGGACATAAAAAGTGCATGTGCACGTTGTTGTTGGAGGGTGAACAACATAAAGATAGCTTCCCCCTTACTTACCTATCAAAAAAAGGGGGTTTAACCACTTAATTTGGATGATTTTATGGTGCAAATGAGGTGAGGAGGAGGAGGCAGCCGAGACAAGCTTGGAGGAGGAGGAGGAGAGAATGAAGTGGGGAAAGTGAGTGGGTAGGTGTGGCTGTCCAAAATATATCTAGCTCGTCCCAGGTTACTAATGGCACACCACCACCTAATGCGCCATTAGTAACCCTGGTTACTAATGGCGCAACTGCTGGTGGTGCCCCATTAGTAGTTTTGCAAAAAAAACAGACACTAATGGCGGACCAGGGAGCAGTGCGCCATTACTAGCTTAAACTAGTAATGGCGCACTGTCCCCAGGTGCGCCATTAGTAGTTTTGCAAAAAAGTAAAAACAAAAAAATATATTATAGTGGCGCACTATGTGGCTGGTGCGCCATTACTAGTTAGAACTAGCAATGGCGCACTGTGCCATGGTGCGCCATTAGTATGTCTGGAAAAATAAAAAATAAAAATTTTGTTACTAATGGCGCACCGTTTGTCTGGTGCGCCATTAGTGTATATTTCACACTAATGGCGCACCAGCAGATGGTGCGCCACTGCTACATAGCAATGGCGCACCAAATGTCTGATGCGCCATTAGTGGCCATTCCATCTATAGTCCTTTTCCTAGTAGTGTGAAAAAAGAAATATAATAATACAATATTATTGCCTCTAAGGAATATTTTCAACATTAGGTATCTTATGCACCCTAATTATGATTTCTATCCTTTGACTATGAAGCCCAACAAAAATGTATACTGGGTGTCTCAGAGAATGCAAAATGAATTACAAAATGGACTATAATACCATTAAACTATAAAATAACAAGATGAGTCAAATTTGAAAAATAATGAAGCTAATGGTGTCATCTAAATACAACTTTGTGACTCTAAAATTTACAAGTTGTCAATGCATGTAGTAAGTGGAAGAAATCAGGAAGTAAAAAAACTAGAAATGTATTCAGTAAAAACATGCATATTAGTACTAAAACCACATAAAGATTAATTGTAATATCCATAACAAAATAATAAATAGTAGAAAAAAGCAATATGGTTCACTCTCCCAAAACAGTAGCTGGGAGATAATTTATTCAACAATATATTGTTCTTAGATGCCAAGCCCTTAAGAAAGTAACCAAAATGAACAATGTTTTTCATGGTAAGAACCGGGCTCGCAACAGAGTTCACAATCTAAAACTTGGGTTCGGGTGGTCAACGTCCCCAAGGACGCGAGATTGTCATGCACTAGAGCTATTCCCCATTATCCACGGTTCGGCAATTTCAAGCCCTAGATCGTTGATGCTGTAGCGCCGCCTTAGATTTTTTCTCTCTAGCCTCTTGAAGTACTTATGCGCGTGGCTTGAAACCTGCACAGGAGTCTTGGTGGTGACGAAATCCTTGGATATTTCCTTCCATTTCCCACGGCCATAGAAACTCAATCCATCGAGAAAGTTCCTTGAATAATAAAGTTCGAGATGGGCAAGTTAGGTTATGAAAGAGCTACACATAATTCATTCATTTTTATGAAACTTCTACCTAATAAACATGGTTATAGATATGTGTGGAAGCAAAAGTTATCTTTTAAAGTTTAGTAAACAAAATAGTTGGACATCTAAATACCATAAGCTATTTCCAAATAGAAACATTTGCACTCATTCTAGTCATGTCAATGACAACTATTATTTTTATAATAACATGGACATATTGTTGTCTAATATCCATATCATGACTATGCTTGCAATCATAACATTTTATTGTGACTAAATAGCTTATGCATGCTATCCATTTAGGATAAGTGCCAATGCCACTAAATTTAAAGGGAAAGATAACTATCTAGTGAAAAAGTATATCATCATCTAAAATTATCATCCTTAAATATAAAGCTGTTAAGATAAAAATGGATAAACAAAGTACACCCCCAAAAATACATTCTTCATAAATTTGAAAAAGATTATGGGATGATAATTTTTGTGTGATAATTCCCGAATGATGACTAATTGGTACACTTGTGTTGAAGAAGTTCATGACTAATTAGGAAGTACACAAAATCAATTACCAATGTTCCTCCTTGGTCCAATAAATTCTGGCGCTTGGTGCAATTACTGGTTGACGGATGGACATCTCGTTCTCTAGCACCTCAACATTGTTATCCTCTGACATAGCTATCACGTCCTTGCTTTCCTCCATCACTCGCGTACCCTCCTATATGGAGGAAAACCCAGTAAAATTGGTGTAAAAATTGTGAGTTGGTGACCCCTTACTCCTTTGGTGCCACTATATAATATTTGCAAGTTCATACATGGTATAGATGATTCAATGTGCTCTATTGGATCCACTTAAATCACCCTCTTAACACAGCATAACATGCATATCCACTACAAGATCAACACAGAACTACATTACCTGTTGCATGCTCTCGCAATGGTACTGCATGCGGAGCTCTGTGTCGGGCTTGTTATTGTACTTGCTATTATTTTCATCAACAGGGCTACTTTCCTTGTTGTTGAACCCTGTGATGATTGACCCTGCCTCCTCTACACCAACTCTCGCATTCATGGCATACCAGAGAGACCTGGGTGGCATAAAACAAGTAAAAGTATGAACTCTGGGGAGGGCGAGGAGGGGGGTAATGTATTTGTCACATATTGAAAGTGGAATCCAACTGTCGCTACAAATTTGATTAGTTAGAAAATATTTCTAGTTATGTCGTATCCAATATTCAATAATAAATTCATACACATAAAGAATTAAATTGGATACCCAACAACAATAAAGTGAACAATTTCTTCTTGTTGTTGTTTCATACTTATCACCAATATGCTATAGAACATATTAATTAAGGTGACTTTCTGTGATAATGCTTGTGTCACGGCTAGCCAAATGTGGCTTGTCAGACTTATGTACTTGATGTAATCTACATTAATGTTTTTCATATGTTTATAGGTTCAAATTTAAGATGGTGCAAGCATATCAACATATGATGAAAAATGAAGGTACAATCATTTAAAGAACATTAATTAACATCAAAACGATAAAATTTCCAATGCATCGTATTATGTTGACAAAGGTACTATGAATGGAGCTTTGGGTCCCCCGGACCTAAGGGCTCTGGAAGCACCGTACCAATCCCAGGAACTGAGCGACCTTGGGACAGAACAAGGTGAGGGTGCAGGAAGGCGTCCCTGACTTTCCACACAAGCAAAGAGTACCTCCTAAGACATGGTCCAACGAGACCTCCTGGCATGAACCGGCCTGATCACCAACCTGAACCAAGTAACCCTAGCTCGATTGAGTATATACGTAAAGCTAGGAGACCTTTTAGGGTAGATCCAACACCTTTAGGAGCAATCTTGACCTAGAGTTCACACCGAACCCATCTTCATCCTATCCTCCACTGCTAGGCCATGGGATTGTTACACAAAAATAGATCTTCATTGATTATCATGATTGTTGGCGGGCACTCAAGCAATACAGAACTGGATGCAAGAGTATGGTCTTACCTCCTTCCGGAGGGCCTGAGCCTGGGAAAACTCTCTATCTCTCATCTTACCATCTCGACATGCCACTCATACGCCCCTCTGAACAAATTTGTCATCCTCGATTGTGTTGTGGTTATGAAACACCAATAGTTGGCGCGCCAGGTAGGGGTTGGGCATGTGGACCCTATCAGTAGATCGAGATAGCACATCCGACCCCCGGAATCAGTGGTTCCTCGACGAGCTAGGGCAGACCTCTTGCCCCCTTTGCTTTGTCTTCGATGAGGCTATAAGAAGAATCCTTGCCATCCCTGTCATCAGTGGCAGCATGCAGAAGATGGTCATGTATCGTACCACGGAACGACCAAACCCTCTTGAGTGTGTGATGCCTCCTCCATGGTCTGAGATCCCAACACATTTGAGATTGTGCAGGTTCCTCTGTGCATGTCATGTAGCGAGCGCCACACGACACCGTGCACCACAGAGGGGGGACAGTGGCGAGAAAGATGGTGGCCCAGGCGCCTTGACCAAAGTGGTACGACCAGGAAGCAGAGCAAGGGCAAGCCTTGTGATATCGACGATCGTAACACTTTAGAAATGCTCTTAAACACCTAAGCACTCTGACTCTCAAAGTGCTCTTAGTCGGAGGAACCTTTCTGAACGAACATGGCAACCCCTTCTAGGAAGGATGCCCCTTGCGGGAGGCACATGAGTCACCAAGGGAAGAAGAAGCAATGAGAGCGGGCTTAATATCACCCACACCAACGTCCTCAACAAGGTGAGCGCGCTCAGGCCCTGCTAAATTTTTCGGTTCCAGTTGTCAGCATCCCTGATGATGAGAGATTGTCATGCACTACACTATTCTCCATTATCTAGAGTTTGGCAATTTCGAGCCCTAGATTATTGATGTTGTAGTGCCGCCTTAGATTTCTCTGTCTAACCTCTTGAAGTGCTTATGTGTGTGGTTTGAAACCTGCACAAGAGTATAGGTGGTGACAAAGTAATTGGATAATTTCTTCCATTTTCCATGGCTATAAACACTCAACCCATGGACAAAGACCAATAGTTGGAGCACCAAGTAGGGTAGGGTATGTGGACCCTATCAGCAGATCTAGATAGCCCATCATATCCCCGGAATTTGTGGTTCCTCGATGAGGCAGGGAATCCCTCTAGAACTCCCTTTGCTTCGTCTTTGATTGACAGCAAAACAAATCTTCGCCATCCCTATCATTGGTGGCAGCAAGGAGGCGATGGACAAGTACTGCACCATGCGACGGCCTAACCCTCCTGAGCAAGGAATGCCTCCTCCATGGTCTGAGATCCCAACACCATAGAGAGAGTACATATTCTTCCCTGGATATCAATTAGGGAGCACCACATGACACCCCAAAGAGGGGGAGTGGCGGCGAGGGGGGTGGAGGCCCAGATCCCTTGACCAGAGTGGAAGGGTTGGGAAGCAGACCAAGGGTCAAGCCTTGTGATTAACGACTGTAACACTGCAGAAATGCTATTCAACACCTCGAGAACTTTAACTCTGAAAGTGCTCTTAGTCCAAGGGACCTTTCTAAACGAAGGTGGCATCCCCTTCTAGGTGGGATGTCCCTTGCAGGAGACACATGAGCCAACAAGGCGGGAATAAGGCCTCTTCCAATGCATTGGTGCTTAGGTGAGGTGCTAATAAGTGCATTTAAAACCTTAGCAACTAATCTCCACAATGCAATGGTGCTTAGCTTTTGTATCTAAGATTCCCTCATTGAATTGTTTAATAATTATATTACTTCATGCATTGATTGGTAGGTATTTACATAGGTCCACGTGCTTAGCATCGTTTCTTCCTAGGGTCACCATAATGCTCACTCTCCTCTTTAATTTCTTTGCCACGCCATTTTTTTGCCTATGTGGCACCCTTAGCACATGTACAACTAGGAGCATTGGGAAGGGCCTAAGCAATCAGAACGGGCTCAATGTCACCCACACCAACGTCCTCGACAAGTTGAGTGTGTGGCCCTGATACATATCAAATGTGTGTGTATTATAATTGCATAGTTTTGTCACCATTTTTTTCTGGACTAACCTATTAATTTAGTGACCACATAGTTATTTTTTCTATATTTTGGGTTCTAGGTATCAGCATCCCCCGATGATGAGAGATTGTCATGCACTAGAGCTATTCTCCATTATCCATGGTTTGTGAATTTCAACCACTAGATCATTGATGTTGTAGTGTCGCCTTAGATTTATTTTTTCACTGGCCTCTTGAAGTACTTATTTGTGTGTTTCAAACTTCCACAAGAGTACTGGCGGTGACAAAGTACTTGGATATGCACATGTCTTTTACGTTCATGACAAAAGCACGCTTTAAAGATTTTAGGGTTTATAACATTAAAACCCTATTTATGGTGAATGCAAATAAATGCATGTGTAGGTGATGAACGTAAATGATATGAGCTTATTGGTGATATTTTTATGAACATTTTGATATCTTATTTGAATTCTTCTGAGTTCATATGAATTTGTTATGAATTTTCAGAGTTTCGGTCAAACAACTTTGACCAGCTGGAAGGGCATTCTCGTGACCTAAAATGCTTTTAGGGGCAAATTTGAGTACATCAAAAACTTAGGGGTAAATTTAAGAGTGGGCGCAAATTAGGGGCATAAATGAAAATGTCCCTTTTTTAATTGTGACCAAACTGTTGATGCATGCTATCCATTTAGGGGAAGTGCAAATGCCACACCTTTAAAGGGAAGTAGAATTATCTAGTGAAAAATTATATCATCATCTAAAATTATCATTCTGAAATATAATTTTGATTAAAAATGGATGAACAAAAGATGACCCCAAAAAAGACATCTCCCATAAATATGCAATAGGTGCTATCTATATATTCGAAAATACATCACAAAAAGTTATCATCCCATCTCATGAAAGTCGATTCCCACATGATGACTAACTAGTACACTTGTGTTGAAGAATTTCATGACTAATTAGGAAGTATGCAAAATCAATTACCAGTGTTCCTCCTGGGTCGAATAGTTTCTGGCGCTTGGTGCGATCACTGGTTGATGGGTTGACATGTTGTTCTCTAGCGCCTCCACCTTGTTCTCCTCTGTCATAGCTATCACGCCCTTTCCTTTTTCCATCACATCCTATGGAGGAAAAAGACAAAATTGGTGACCTATATGGTGAGTTGGTGACCTCTTACTCCTTTGGTGCCACTGTATTACTTTTGCAAGGTCATACATGGTCTAGGTGATTTAGTGTGTTCTATTGGAGCCACAAAATCTCTCTCCTAACACTACATAACATGCATATCCAGTACAAGATCAACATAGAAATACATTACCTGTTGCATGGTCTCGCAAGGGTACCACATGCGGAGCTTAGTGTCGGGCTTTTTATTGTAGGTGTTTTGATTGGCACCATCAGAGCTACTTGCCTTGTTGTTGAACCAAGTGATTATTGACCTTGGCTCTTGTACACTGACTCTCTCATTCACGGCGGACCAAAGAGAGCTGGGTGGCATAAAACAAGTAAAAGTAAGAACTCTGAAGGTTTGTATAGGGAGGGCAAGGAGAGTGGCAATGTATTTGTACCATATCAGAAGTGGAATCCAACTGTCGCTATAATGTTGATTAATTAGAATATAGTTCTAGTTGTCGTATCCGATATTCGGTAATAAATCCGTATATCTCAAGAATAGTTGGATATCCCACAGTATATAGTGAACAATATTTTCCGTTTCATAACTTATCAGCAATATGTCTAGAACGTATTCATTAAGGTGGCTTTCCGTAATAACGCTCGCGTCATGTTAGCACCACGTGACACCCGAAGAGGGGGAGCGGCGGTGAGGGAGACAGAGGCCCAGACCCCTGACCAGAGTGGCAATGTCAGAAAGCAGACCAAAGGTCAAGCCTCGTGATAACCGACCATAACACTGCAGAAATTCTCTTCAACACCTAAAGCACTTTGATTCTGAAAGTGCTATTAGTCCAAGGGACCTTTCTGAACAAAGGTGGCATGCCCTTCTAGGCGGGATGTCCCTTGCAGAGATACATGAGCCACCAAGGCGAGAATAAGCAACGAGAACGGGCTTAATGTCACCCACACCAACGTCCTCGACAAGGTGAGCTTGTTCAGGCCCTGATACATCTCAAATGTGTGTGTGTGTGTGTGTGTGTGTGTGTGTGTATTTCCTTAGTTTTTGCACCATTTTTATTATATTTCTGGACTAATTAATCAATTAATTTAGTACCCACATCCAGTTGTTGTTTTTTTTCTTCTGCTTTTTGGGTTCTAGGTGTCAGCATCCCCAATGATGAGATTGTCACGCACTAGAGCGATTCTCCATTATCCATGGTTTCGCAATTTCAACCCCTAGATCGTTGATGTTGTAGTGATGCCTTAGATTTTTTATGCTAGCCTCTTGAAGTACTTATTTGTGTGGCTTGAAACCTCCACAAAAGTACTAGCGGTAACAAACTACTTGGAAATTTCCTTCCATTTTCCACCACCATAGATACTCAATCCGTGCAGAAAAAGCCTTTTGACTTAACAAATTTCAAGATGAGCAGGTTAGGTTAGGTTAATGAACGAGCTACCTGACAAACATGGTTTTAGATATGTGTGGTACAAAAATCTATCTCTTAAAACTTAAAATTTAGTAAACAATAGTTGGAGACTTGAAAACAATAAAGATATTTTGACATAGAAAAAATTTCACTCATTCTAATCAATTCAATGACAAATTTTTATTTTTATAATAATATGGACATATTGTTGTCTAATATTCATATCATTAGTATACTTCAATCATAACATGTTTTAATTGTGACCAAACTATTGATGCATGCTATACATTTAGGGGAAGTGCAATTACACCCCTTTAAAGGGAAGCAGAAGTATCTAGTGAAAAATTATATTGTCATCTAAAATTATCGCTCTTAAATATAAACTTTATAAGAAAAAATGGATGAACAAAATTTGCCCCCAAAAGGACATCTCCTATAAATATGCAATAGGTGCTATCTATATATTAAAAAATACATCACAAAAAATCATCATCCCATCTCATGAAAGTCGATTCCCGCATGATGAATAACTGGTACACTTGTGTTGAAGAATTGCTAATTAGAAAGTACGCAAAATCAATTACCAGTGTTCCTCCTGGGCCCAATCATTTCTGGTGCTTAGTGTGATCACTGGTTCATAGGTTGACATCTTGTTCTGTAGCGCCTCCACCTTGTTTTCCTCTGTCACAGCTATCACGCCCTTCCCTTTCTCCATCACTCGCATAGCATCCTATGGAGGAAAAAGACAAAGTTGGTGTCTTGTATGGTGAGTTGGTGACCTCTTACTCCTTTGGTGCCACTGTATTACTTTTGCAAGGTCATACATGGTCTAGATGATTGAGTGTGTTCTATTGGATCCAGTTAAATCCCTCTCTTAGCAGTACATAACATGCATATCCACTACAATATCAACATAGAAATACATTACCTGTTGCATGGTCTCGGAAGGGTACCACATGCGGAGCTTAGTGTCGGGATTGTTATCATGGTTGTTGTGATTGGCACGATCAGAGCTACTTCCTTTGTTGTTGAACCTAGTGATGATTGACCTTGCCTCCTCTACACTAACTCTCGCATCCATGGCGGACCAGAGAGAATTGGGTGGCGTAACACTAATAAAAGTATGAATGCTGAATAGGGAGGGCGAGGAGCGGGCCATTTATTTATACGACATCGGAAGTGGAATCCAACTGTCGTTAGAAAGGTCATTAATTAGAATATATTTCTGGCTCTGGTATTCGATATTCGACAACAAATACGTAAATCTCGAGAATTAAATGGGATATGCAACTTTGATAAAGTGAACAATTTGTTTTGTCGTCTCCTAACTTATCACCAATGCGTTCTAGAACGTATCAATTAAGGTGGCTTTTGTAATTATTTTTTGTGTCATGGCTAGCCAAATGTGTCTTGTCAAACTTCTGTACAATGTAGTATTGCTTGCTCTCTCGTAAGAGTTGTTTGGATGCCCCATATGTAAGGGTGATGTAACCTAGCAGTAAGTATTTCCCTCAGTTAAACAACAAAGGTTTATTGAACTAGAAGGAGTACCCCAGCAAACAAAGCGAGTGGCACTTGCACACCAAACACAAACAAACTTGTCCCCAACCTGGCAAGAAGGTTGTCAATCTCCTTGTCTTACTAGTTACAAGATTAAGCTGTAAGTGATTAATATAATTGGTAGCAAAATAATAGTAAAGGCGGCAGGGCATCAGAGAAAATATTGGTTTTCGGTAAAGGAGAATAGCCTAGGGGGCCATAGGTTCACTAGTGGCATCTCTCTTAAGCAGGCAAGTGGTGTGGTGAACAAATTATAGTTGGGCAACGATTAATATTGCAATATTATGACTATAACAATTCATGGTATAATACCATATAGGAATTACATCCAGGATAAGTCGACCATTAATCCAACAACATCTACTACTAATACTACACCCTAAGACTACTATCCAGCATGCATCTTGAGGTATTAAGTTTACAAGAAACAGAGCATTGCAATAACCAAGATGACATAATGTAGACAGTAAAACATCAACCAATATGACGAGGCACTATCATTTTATCCTTAGCGTCAACAATAGAATACGTGTCTTGTCCCTTTCTATCACTAGGATATAGAACACCACAAGATAAGAACCCACTACAAATCACAACTCCCTCTAAAAATAATGCCATCAAACTTGGCCAAAGAAGATAGATAGATCGGAGAGCATACAAAGCTATTAAATTATACATAAAAACCCTCAAAAGATTCAATTGATTTCAATTTACAATCTAATCATAAAGTACCTATCCATCATATCCCAACAAACACATCCACATATTATATCAAATTGATCATGATCATGTCGGGTAGCTCACGGGAACATGGTATTGAAGATCAGAGAGAGAGAGAGAGAGAGAGAGAGAGAGAGAGAGATCTAGCTACTGTTATGGACCCTAAGGTCCTAAAGGAACTACTAACACATGGTTAAGGAGGCAGCAAGGTTGATGAAGAATTCTTTAGCAATGGTTTCCCCTTTCAGCAGAGTACTAGAACATGCCTTCAGATTGGATCTCATGAAACAGGATATTGCAACGGCAGAAAAATACTTCTTCAAATATAATAGCACCAATGGTTCGTAGTGCTACCTCTTGAGCATTGCGTTGCTTTTCCCTTGAAGAGGAAAGGGTGATGCAGCAAAGTAGCGTAAATATTTCCCTCAGTTTTTGAGAACCAAGGTATCAATCCAGTAGGAGGCTACGCGCGAGTCCCTCGCACCTACACAAAACAGATAAATCCTCGCAACCAACACGATAAGGGGTTGTCAATCCCTTCACGGTCACTTACGAGAGTGAGATCTGATAGATATGATAGGATAATATTTTTGGTATTTTTATGATAAAGATGCAAAGTAAAATAAAAGCAAAGGAAAAAAGCAAAGGAAATAACTAAGTGTTGGAAGATTAATATGATGAAGATAGACCCGGGGGCCATAGGTTTCACTAGTGGCTTCTCTCAAGAGCATAAGTATTTTACGGTGGGTGAACAAATTACTGTTGAGCAATTGACAGAATTGAGCATAGTTATGAGAATATCTTGGTATGATCATGTATATAGGCATCACGTTCGAGACAAGTAGACCGACTCCTCCTGCATCTACTACTATTACTCCACTCATCGACCGCTATCCAGCATGCATCTAGAGTATTAAGTTCATGAAAAGAGAGTAACGCCTTAAGCAAGATGACATGATGTAGAGGGATAAATTCATGCAATATGATAAAAAAAACCATCTTGTTATCCTCGATGGCAACAATACAATACGTGCCTTGCTGCCCCTACTGTCACTGGGAAAGGAGACCGCAAGATTGAACCCAAAGCTAAGCACTTCTCCCATTGCAAGAAAGATCAATCTAGTAGGCCAAACCAAACTGATAATTCGAAGAGACTTGCAAAGATAACCAATCAAACATAAAAGAATTCAGAGAAGATTCAAATATTGTTCATAGATAAACTTGATCATAAACCCACAATTCATCGGTCTCAGCAAACACACCGCAAAAAGAAGATTACATCGAATAGATCTCCACGAGAGAGGGGGAGAACATTGTATTGAGATCCAAAAAGAGAGAAGAAGCCATCTAGCTAATAACTATGGACCCGAAGGTTTGAGGTAAACTACTCACACTTCATCGGAGGGGCTATGGTGTTGATGTAGAAGCCCTCCGTGATGGATGCCCCCTCCGGCGGTGCTCCGGAACAGGCCCCAAGATGGGATCTCATGGGTATAGAAGGTTGCGGCGGTGGAATTAGGTTTTTGGCTCCGTATCTGATGGTTTGGGGGTACGTAGGTATATATAGGAGGAATAAGTACGTCGGTGGAGCATCAGGGGGCCCACGAGGGTGGAGAGCGCGCCCCCTACCTCGTGGCCTCCTGGAAGCTTCTCTTACGTAGGGTCCAAGTCTCCTGGATCATGTTCGTTCCAAAAATCACGCTCCCGAAGGTTTCATTCCGTTTGGACTCCGTTTGATATTCTTTTTCTGCGATACTCTGAAATAGGCAAAAAACAACAATTCTGGGCTGGGCCTCCGGTTAATAGGTTAGTCCCAAAAATAATATAAAAGTGAATAATAAATCCCAATAATGTCCAAAACAGTAGATAATATAGCATGGAGCAATCAAAAATTAGAGATACGTTGGAGACTTATCAGAGAGCATTGGAGGCACCCTGGCGACGCCCCCGCTCCAGCTGGCCACGACCATCACCGAGGCCGAGCACCCGCTGTTGGACAGCCTCCTGCAGTAACACCGTGATCTCTTTGAGGAGCCGCAGGGCCTTCCACCGGCCCGGGTTTACGACCACCGTATTCACCTCCTGCCAGGCTCGGCACCGGTGGCAGTACGGCCCTACCGGTATCCTCAGCTGCAGAAGGATGAGTTGGAGTGGCAGTGTGCACTCATGCTTGCCACGGGCATTATCCGGATTTCCACGTCGCCATTCACTGCGCCGGTTCTCCTCGTTTGCAAGTCGGACGACACGTGGCGTTTCTGCATCGACTACCGCGCCCTTAATGCTCTCACACTTAAGGACAAGTTCCCTATCCTGGTGGTCGATGAGCTCCTGGATGAACTACATGGGGCGCGCTTCTTCACCAAGCTGGATCTCCGGTCGGGGTACCATCAAGTGTGCATGCACCCAGACGACATCGCCAAGACGGCGTTTTGGACTCATCACGGTCGCTTCGAGTTCTTGGTGATGCCCTTTGGTCTCTCCAACGCCCCGGCGACCTTTCAGGCCTTGATGAACGATGTCCTTCGGCCCTACTTACGTCGGTTTGTGCTCGTTTTCTTTGATGACATTCTTATCTACAACGCCTCTTGGGCAGAGCACCTCCAGCAAGTGGCCATCGTCTTCAATGAGCTTCGGGCGCATCATCTTCATCTTAAGCGCTCGAAGTGCTTGTTCGGGACACTGTCTGTCGCTTACCTCGGCCACGTCATTTCAGCCGAGGGGGTGGCCATGGACGCCGACAAGGTGGCGGCCGTCGCTGCCTGGCCGATCCCGCAGTCTCCGCTGGCTCTTCGCGGATTTCTGGGCCTCGCGGGGTACTACCGGAAATTGACGTGGGCACTAGTCTGAAATCCCAATTTCAGTCTTTGGAACATCTCATATGTTCTGCGACGTTTCAAAAACGTCTTTGGTGCCACAAATCTAAACCGTACGCACTGAACTATCACGTAGTCATCAAAACGTGTATGTCAGATGTTTCGCAACATCTACAGACGACGCTGAGGTTCAGCACACCGAGCGGTGCATTAAGGACATAAGCCTTCTGTGCAACAATGAGGACAATCCTCAGTTTACGAACCCAGTCCGCATAATTGCTACTACCAACTTTCAACTAAATTTTCTCTAGGAACATATCTTAAACAGTAGAACTAAAGCGTATGACATAATTTGCAAAGACCTTTTGACTATGTTCATGATAATGAAGTTCATCTGATTATTTAATGAACTCCCACTCAGATAGACATCCCTCTAGTCATCTAAGTGATACATGATCCGAGTCAAACTAGGCCGTGTCCGATCATCACGTGAGACGGACTAGTCATCATCGGTGAACATCTCCATGTTGATCGTATCTTCTATACGACTCATGCTCGACCTTTCGGTCTCTTGTGTTCCGAGGCCATGTCTGTACATGCTAGGCTCGTCAAGTCAACCTAAGTGTTTTGCATGTGTTCCGAGGCCATGTCTGTACATGCTAGGCTCGTCAACACCCGTTGTATTCGAACGTTAGAATCTATCACACCCGATCATCACGTGGTGCTTCGAAACAACGAACCTTCGCAACGGTGCACAGTTAGGGGGAACACGTCTCTTGAAATTTTTAGTGAGGGATCATCTTACTTACTACCGTCGTTCTAAGCAAATAAGATGCATAACATGATAAACATCACATGCAATCAAATAGTGACATGATATGGCCAATATCGTTTTGCTCCTTTGATCTCCATCTTCGGGGCACCATGATCATCTTTGTCACCGGCATGACACCATGATCTCCATCATCATGATCTCCATCATTGTGTCTTCATGAAGTTGTCACGCCAACGATTACTTCTACTTCTATGGCTAACGCGCTTAGCAATAAAGTAAAGTAATTTACATGGCGTTATTCAATGACATGCAGGTCATACAAAAAATAAAGACAACTCCTATGGCTCCTGCCGGTTGTCATACTCATCGACATGCAAGTCGTGATTCCTATTACAAGAATATGATCTCTCATACATCACATATATCATTCATCACATCTTCTGGCCATATCACATCACATAGCACATGCTGCAAAAACAAGTTAGACGTCCTCTAATTGTTGTTGCAAGTTTTTACGTGGCTTGTATAGGTTTCTAGCAAGAACGTTTCTTACCTACGTAAAACCACAACGTGATATGCCAATTTCTATTTACCCTTCATAAGGACCCTTTTCATCGAATCCGTTCCGACTAAAGTGGGAGAGACAGACACCCGCTAGCCACCTTATGCAACTAGTGCATGTCAGTCGGTGGAACCTGTCTCACGTAAGCGTACGTGTAAGGTCGGTCCGGGCCGCTTCATCCCACAATGCCGCCGAAACAAGATAAGACTAGTAACGGCAAGAAGAATTGGCAACATCTACGCCCACAACTACTTTGTGTTCTACTCATGCATAGAAACTACGCATAGACCTAGCTCATGATGCCACTGTTGGGGAACGTAGCAGAAATTCAAAATTTTCTACGCATCACCAAGATCAATCTATGGAGTAACCTAGCAACGAGGGGAAGGGGAGTGCATCTACATACCCTTGTAGATCGCGATGCGGAAGCGTTGCAAGAACGCGGATGAGGGAGTCGTACTCGTAGCGATTCAGATCGCGGTTGATTCCGATCTAAGCGCCGAACCACGGTGCCTCCGCGTTCAACACACGTGCAGCCCGGTGACGTCTCCCACGCCTTGATCCAGCAAGGAGAGAGGGAGAGGTTTGGGAAGACTCCATCCAGCAGCAGCACGACGGCGTGGTGGTGATGGAGGAGCGGGGCAATCCCGCAGGGCTTCGCCAAGCACCGCGGGAGAGGAGGAGGAGGGAGAGGGGTAGGGCTGCGCCGAAAGAGAGACGTTCTCATGTCTTGGGCAGCCCCAAACCTCAACTATATATAGGGGGGGGAGGGGCTGCGCCCCCTCTAGGGTTTCCACCCCCAAGGGCTGGCGGCCAGCCCTAGATCCCATCTAAGGGGGCGGCCAAGGGGAGGAGAGGGGGGGCGCCACTAGGGTGGGCCTTAAGGCCCATCTGGACCTAGGGTTTGCCCCCTCCCACTCTCCCATGCGCCTTGGGCCTTGGTGGGGGGGCGCACCAGCCCACCTGGGGCTGGTCCCCTCCCACACTTGGCCCACGCAGCCTTCTGGGGCTGGTGGCCCCACTTGGTGGACCCCCGGGACCCTCCCGGTGGTCCCGGTACATTACCGATATCACCCGAAACTTTTCCGGTGACCAAAACAGGACTTCCCATATATAAATCTTTACCTCCGGACCATTCTGGAACTCCTCGTGACGTCCGGGATCTCATCCGGGACTCCGAACAACATTCGGTAACCACGTACATGCTTTCCCTATAACCCTAGCGTCATCGAACCTTAAGCGTGTAGACCCTACGGGTTCGGGAATCATGCAGACATGAACGAGACGTTCTCCGGTCAATAACCAACAGCGGGATCTGGATACCCATGTTGGTTCCCACATGTTCCACGATGATCTCATCGGATGAACTACGATGTCGGGGATTCAATCAATCCCGTATGCAATTCCCTTTGTCTATCGGTATGTTACTTGCCCGAGATTCGATCGTCGGTATCCCGATACCTTGTTCAATCTCGTTACCGGCAAGTCTCTTTACTCGTTCCGTAACTCACATCATCCCGTGATCAACTCCTTGGTCACATTGTGCACATTATGATGATGTCCTACCGAGTGGGCCCAGAGATACCTCTCCATTTACACGGAGTGACAAATCCCAGTCTCGATTCGTGCCAACCCAACAGACACTTTTGGAGATATCTGTAGTGCACCTTTATAGTCACCCAGTTACGTTGTGACGTTTGGTACACCCAAAGCATTCCTACGGTATCCGGGAGTTGCACAATCTCATGGTCTAAGGAAATGATACTTGACATTATAAAAGCTCTGAGCAAACGAACTACACGATCTTGTGCTAGGCTTAGGATTGGGTCTTGTCCATCACATCATTCTCCTAATGATGTGATCCCGTTATCAAAGACATCCAATGTCCATGGTCAGGAAACCGTAACCATCTATTGATCAACGAGCTAGTCAACTAGAGGCTTACTAGGGACATGGTGTTGTCTATGTATCCACACATGTATCTGAGTTTCCTATCAATACAATTCTAGCATGGATAATAAACGTTTATCATGAAAAAGGAAATATAATAATAACCAATTTATTATTGCCTCTAGGGCATATTTCCAACAAAAAGTCACAAGCCTTTGTTCAAGAGGAAAACCTAATCCATTATTCTGAATAGCAAAATCATCATTAAGCTCGGAAATTCTATCAACTAGAACATCGGCGGGAACCTTCTTCCTAAGATTTTCATTATAAGCAATATGATCCAATGATTGTAAACGCATCATGTCTTCTTGATTAAAAAGGATAGCTTCTATGGGAGGATGGATAGCATCTACCCTATAATGCGCAAAGATTTCTCTAGCCTCTTTCATTATGAATCTAAACTCATGAGCCAAAAAGATAGTGGCGGCACGCTTAACAGAAGAATGCTCAATATTAGAAAATTCTAGGAAAATTCTTTGTATGCAAGGATGCATATGAAGAAATTGCCTTTCAAGTTCAACTACAAGCAAAGATATTGCATCCACAAGGCTACTAGTTTTATGAAGAATAGAGGCACCAATAATGGGCAAAGCGTCGGCACAAGTAAAGAAATCTTGAATAACTCCTTTCCCAATAATATTACCACTACCGACTCGAAACTTTTTGGTGTGCAAGATAGTAGGTTCTTCAAGAGGATCATCGAAAGCATCAAAATTTCCCAAGTTGTTATTATTGCCTTCATTAGCGATAACCTCCCCAGATTCAGACATGGCGAAAGGAAGACGAGCGAAAAGAGGCAAACGGAAAAGAGAGGGCGAATATAACGGCAAGGATGAAGTGGGGGAGAGGAAAACGAGAGGCAAATGGCAAATAATGTAATGCGGGAGATAAGGGTTTGTGATGGGTACTTGGTATGTTGACTTTTGCGTAGACCTCCCCGGCAACGGCGCCAGAAATCCTTCTTGCTACCTCTTGAGCACTGCGTTGGTTTTCCCTTGAAGAGGAAAGGGTGATGCAGCAAAGTAGCGTAAGTATTTCCCCTCAGTTTTTGA
Source organism: Triticum aestivum (assembly GCF_018294505.1). NCBI lineage: Eukaryota > Viridiplantae > Streptophyta > Magnoliopsida > Poales > Poaceae > Triticum > Triticum aestivum. The sequence continues at coordinate 655,977,165 of NC_057799.1, forward strand.
GAACCAAGGTATCAATCCAGTAGGAGGCTACGCGCGAGTCCCTCGCACCTACAAAAAACAAATAAATCCTCGCAACCAACGCGATAAGGGGTTGTCAATCCCTTCACGGTCACTTACGAGAGTGAGATCTGATAGATATGATAGGATAATATTTTTGGTATTTTTATGATAAAGATGCAAAGTAAAATAAAAGCAAAGTAAAAAAGCAAAGGAAATAACTAAGTGTTGGAAGATTAATATGATGAAGATAGACCCGGGGGCCATAGGTTTCACTAGTGGCTTCTCTCAAGAGCATAAGTATTTTACGGTGGGTGAACAAATTACTGTTGAGCAATTGACAGAATTGAGCATAGTTATGAGAATATCTAGGTATGATCATGTATATAGGCATCACGTCCAAGACAAGTAGACCGACTCCTGCCTGCATCTACTACTATTACTCCACTCATCGACCTCTATCTAGCATGCATCTAGAGTATTAAGTTCATGAAAAGAGAGTAACGCCTTAAGCAAGATGACATGATGTAGAGGGATAAATTCATGCAATATGATAAAAAAACATCTTGTTATCCTCGATGGCAACAATACAATACGTGCCTTGCTGCCCCTACTTTCACTGGGAAAGGACACCGCAAGATTGAACCCAAAGCTAAGCACTTCTACCATTGCAAGAAAGATCAATCTAGTAGGCCAAACCAAACTGATAATTCGAAGAGACTTGCAAAGATAACCAATCAGACATAAAAGAATTCAGAGAAGATTCAAATATTGTTCATAGATAAACTTGATCATAAACCCACAATTCATCGGTCTCAATAAACACACCGCAAAAAGAAGATTACATCGAATAGATCTCCACAAGAGAGGGGGAGAATATTGTATTGAGATCCAAAAAGAGAGAAGAAGCCATCTAGCTAATAACTATGGACCCGAAGGTCTGAGGTAAACTACTCACACTTCATCGGAGGGGCTATGGTGTTGATGTAGAAGCCCTCCGTGATGGATGCCCCCTCCGGCGGAGCTCCGGAACAGGCCCCAAGATGGGATCTCGTGGGTACAGAAGGTTGCGGCGGTGGAATTAGGTTTTTGGCTCCGTATCTGATCGTTTGGGGGTACGTAGGTATATATAGGAGGAAGAAGTACGTCGGTGGAGCAACAGGGGGCCCATGAGGGTGGAGAGCGCGCCCTGGAGGGTAGGCGCGCCCCCTACCTCGTGGCCTCCTGGAAGCTTCTCTTACGTAGGGTCCAAGTCTCCTGGATCATGTTCGTTCCAAAAATCACGCTCCCGAAGGTTTCATTCCGTTTGGACTCCGTTTGATATTCTTTTTCTGCGAAACTCTGAAATAGGCAAAAAACAGCAATTCTGGGCTAGGCCTCCGGTTAATAGGTTAGTCCCAAAAATAATATAAAATTGAATAATAAAGCCCAATAATGTCCAAAACAGTAGATAATATAGCATGGAGCTATCAAAAATTATAGATACGTGGGAGACGTATCACGTAGTAAAGGCCTACCAAGTATTATAGGACAAGATGGATTACGTTCAATACCAAGCACAATGAAATCCATGGGCACATAATTTCTATTATCAAGTATGAGAACATCATTTATTCTGCCCAAGGGTTTCTTAATGGTTGAATCCACTAGATGCAAGTTAAGGGAATATTCATCCATATCGGTGAGATCTAGCACGTCACATAAAGATTTTGGTATAGTAAAGACGCTAGCACCTAGATCAAAAAAAGCATTACATTCATAATCTTTAATCTTAACTTTAATAGTAGGTTTCCATTCATCATGCAATTTCCTAGGGATAGAAACCTCCAATTCTAGCCTTTCGTCATGAGCTTTTATCATAGCTTCTACAATATGTTCAGTAAAAGCTTTATTTTGTTCATAAGAATTTAGGTGAATTTATCATGGATTACAACAACGAAATACATTTAACCAAAGAACAATTATCATAATTAAAGTCCTTGTAATCCAAAGTAGTGGGCACATCACTATTTAAAGTCTTGACCTCTCCAAACCCACTTTTATCATTTTTATCATTAAGATCATCACCTTCCGAACAATTGGGACACCTTCTAGCTAAAGTTGACTCATCTCCAGTCCCTTTTTCATCAAGTTTTATTTTACTAAACAAAGATTCAATAGGTGAGCCACCAATCATTTTAATATCCTCATCATGATTACAATAAAAAACGGACGGAATAGCCTTTTCTAGAAATTCTCGCATAGCCCTCAACCTAGCGGTTCTCTCCTTACTTTCAATAATGGAGACTTGGATAGACTTTGTAAACTCATTAATATCATGCTTAGGTGGCAAAATTCGATCCATGTTAGCCGTATCATCAACTTTATGTAGTTTTTCTTCTACCATAGGAACTAAATCTTTTCTAAACGAATAAATTATTTAATGTTGTTCTCAAGATCAATAGGTATCCCATTATTGTTATTGTAAACATTTCCATAGGAATTACCATTGTTATTAGAGGAATTATCGGGATACGGTCTAGGGTTGAAATTACCTCTATAAGCATTGTTGTTGAAATTATTTCTAAAGACAAAATTCACATCAATAGCCTCATTATTTTGCTCAATCAAAGTAGATAGTGGCACATCATTGCGATCAACATAAGCATTTTTACTAGAAAGCATTTTCATAAGAGCATCCATTTTATCACTCAAAGTAGAAACTTCTTCGATAGAGTTTACCTTCTTACCAGTTAGAGCTCGTTCAGTGTGCCATTGTCAATAATTTGTCATTATATTATCAAGGAGTTTTGTAGCTTCTCTGAATGTGATTTCCATAAAAGTTCCTAGAGTCTAGAAGATTTTCAACACAAAGTTTAGTCCCGCACAATTTTTTGTATTATCATCCATAAGCTTAATCCATGAGTGGGACTATTTTTAATCATTAATTTCACTCTCTCACAAGACTGTACAACATGTTCATGCTCAATTTGCCTAAAGTTCATGATTTGATTTCTAAGAGAAATAATCTTAGTGGGAGGAAAATACTTGGCAATGAAAGCATCCTTACATTTATCCCAAGAATCAATACTATTGCAAGGCAAGGATGAAAACCAAGTTTTAGCATGATCTCTTAGCAAGAAAGGAAATAATTTCAACTTAATATATCATTATCCACATCTTTTTTCTTTTGCATATCGCATAATTCAACGAAGGTATTAAGATGGGATGCAACATCCTCATTAGGATTTCTAGAAAAAATTTCTTTCATAACAAGATTTAGCAAGGCAACATTAAAATATACGACTCCGCCCTACTGGTGGGAGGAGCAACTGAAGTACTAATAAAATCATTATTATTAGTATTTGAAAAATCACACAACTTAGTGTTCTCTTGAGACCTAGCGACAAGCAAGCAAACTTACAAAGTAAAATATTTTTGTGTTTTTATTTTTTAGAGAAGTGGAGGGAGATGAAAAGAGAGGCAAATAAAAATTAGAGCGAGTAGATGACAGTTTGAAGGTACCTGATAAGATTTGATGATGTCTCCCAGGCAACGGTGCCAGAAATTTTTCTGCTGGTTGTGAGTTGCGTTGGGATTTTCCCCGAATAGGAAGGGTGGAGTAGTATAGTAGAGATAGGTATTTCCCTCAGTGAGAACCAAGGTTATTGAACCAATAGGAGAATCACACAAATCCCAGTGAACAACACCCTGCACACACAAAAGCAAATACTTGCACCCAACAAGGGCAAGAGGGTTGTCAATCCCCTTGAACTGGTTACTTGCAAGGATTAAATCTTGTAGTAGTAGATAGATAAATTACGAAACAAAACTAAAGCAAATAAATTAGAGCAAGCTATTTTTGGTTTTAGTAATATGATTAAAGTAGACCCAGGGGCCATAGTTTTCACTAGAGGCTTCTCTCTTGAACACATAGAATATGGTGGGTAAACAAATTACTGTTAGGTAATTGATTGAAAAGCGCATAGTTATGACGTTATTCATGGCAATGATCACACATATATGCATCACGTCCGTGACAAGTAGACCGACTCCTGCCTGCATCTACTTCTATTACTCCACCAATCAACCGCTATCCAACATGCATCTATGGTATTAAGTTCATGAAAAATAGAGTAACGCTTTAAGAAAGATGACATGATGTAGACAAAATAAACTCATGAAATATGAATAAACCCTATCCTTAGTAGGAACAATACAATACAAAGCACCTCTCGCACTGAAAAATAAATCGATCTAGTTGGCCAAATCAAACGGATAGATCTGAGAGAAATACAAAGTTATCATAATCATGCATAATAAATTTAAGAAAATACTCGTTACTTTTAATGAATAATCTAACCATAAACCCACAATTCATTGGATCCCAACAAACACACCGCAGAAGAAGATTACATCGGATAGAACTTCCTGAAGATCTTGCAGAACATTGTATTGAAGACCAAAGATAGAGAAGAATCCATCTAGCTACTAGCTACATTGAGGAATGCAGCAGAGTTGTCATCTTTGAGGCCATCGATGCAGAGCGTCCTTGAATGTCAACTCGTAGAAATCCGCAATTGGTCATCAAATGGGCGTTACAAGAAATGAAATCTCTAATCCGGGTTCAAACAGCCTGGTGGGGTTGTATCCTTGGGCTAATGCCACCGAGGATACCACCACCACCATATTTGGCCGACATTGTTAACTTGTAGTATATATGCTTGTTAGTACTATGTTCTCTACTAGTATGCATAGATCAATTAGAACTACCGAAAGGGCATCCAGCTATGTGTACGTACTATGTGATGTAGTTAACTTTGTTAACATGTTGTATTGTGTGATAAATTATGCTGAAATATGCTATTAACTGTGTTGAACTGTTTAGGACAATCCGTTGAATACTATTTCATTCTGTCGATTGCTACCAGCAGAATTCACGCTAACCCAGACAATGCAAACTTAGTCACGTTCGGCCAGGTTCACACTGCCGCTGTCGGAAGTACTAGTAGCATTTATTCCAAACGCTGCTATGTTGGAATCTATTAGCAGCGTCCACCTCAAATGCTGCTAGGAGTCTTCTATCAGCGGCGTCGTACTAGCAGTGCCTCGCTGTAACAACCAAGATTTGGTATAACCCAAGTTTCTGCGTTTATTATGCTATCCCTGGATCGTAGCTAGCACACACAACAAGTGTGAATATTAGTGAAGCATATATCATTTTACTACAACGATAGATCCAGTATTATTTAAATGCATACCTTAGGCACAAGTAAAGCTGGCACATAATACAACAAAATAATATGTAGTCACTAAGTTAGGGCTCATCAACACCATTGGGCTTGCTTAGTGTAGACAGTAACCATATCATCTCTTAATCTGTCGAGATCTCCACATGACATGTGCAGATGAGTACATGAAATGTACTCAGAAGTTGCAAAGGAAATTATAACATAATACATATGCAGGGTAAGTATTGGTGGAAGTTTGGTTTGCATAAAGCCAATTTTCTCCTGTACTAATTTTTTATAAAATTTCTTTGAAATCAAAAATAATTTTTAGTATAAAAGTTAGGAGTAAGATATTTGGATATATGCACCAAATCTCATTCTCCGATTTACGTAAAAACATACATAGGGTTGAAGTGAAACACATTCCCTATGCTCAATCCTCAACCTATACCCTTAAAACAGATTTTTAGAAAAGAGAGCGGACATTCTTCTTCAGTCCAAGCCTTCAGTTGCTCAAATTTTCCTGTAACCGGGGCACGACTAATCGACTAGGTTAAACTTTCTACAAAGGTCATACATGTTCCCCTCATGACACAATCAACCCCATTTATCTTTACACACTTGGGTGCACGACAAGGAGGAGATTGTGACGAAGCCTTTCAGTAACAGCCCCCTATATCGCCCAAGCTGCCCGCAACTTAGGCACGAAGGCCTCTATCCGATGGCGGTCCTGGGGTAGGATTTCCTGTTAGTACTAAGCTAAGCCAGAGCCATAGTAGCATGCGACTGTATTGGAAGCTACATCAAACTGTACTCGGAAGATCTCGGTCTCCTGGACGGCGGTGCCCACCAAAAACCTGTGTGCAAGACCCCAGTCGGGCGCATTCACTGCAAGACCCCGATGGGTGCAATCATTTGTAGACACTCCCGTCAATACCATTCCGCACAGAGAGTAGTAGTAAAATAGTATATAATTTTGTTTTTGAAAAAAATCACAAGATGTTGCTCAAAAAGAGAGCAAGTTTAATGTTTAAAACTCGTTTGATTTTCAACCCACCCATTTGTGCAAGCATGGCCAAGCATAGATATGAATTTGAACCTAAGGCTGTAGCTAGCAATAATACTTTGCAAAACCTTTTAGTAAAATATGCATACTATGAAAAGTTAAAGAGTTTATGCATTCTACGAAAACATAGGACAAGCAATGATCAAGTTGCGACTTGCCTGTGTCTTGAAGTTGATTCCTACTTGTTATTGTCACTCCTCCACTTTACGACATATCTACCGATAAACGAAAATACTTCAACACGCAAGATATTCAAATGAAGATCCAATAAAGTAATTTATCTAGTAATATTGCTAAGATAATAGCTAAGACATGGCCATGGGTTTGGATAGGGAGCTCAATTTGAATGGAGATATGATATGAGTCATACTCTAGGGTTTGATCTATTTGACATAAGAAAAGATCATGGATGTAGTCCGTCCAGTTTAACAAAAGGGTTCAGGAATATGTTCCAACTCCTTTGTGCTTTGAACATATGAAATGCCAAAGTTAATCATGAGAGTAAGGCCATATCATGGTCCAATCCAAGTTATTATTTGAACCCAAATTCCATGTCGAGGTCCATATTGGGTTTTGTAGAGATTTGAATATAACCATATGGTGTTCCGCCTAAATTCAAGTGTCGGTATCAAGACATTGTTGTGGAGCAAGATCATATAAATAAATTCCTATGAAGAAATCCTTTGGAAATTTTTGCTTATGATTTACTATATGGTAATTGGAGTTGAACGGCATGAGGGTTTATGGTAAAGAAATTTGTCTAAACATTTCCTAAGTCCAAATTTGGAAATTACGATAATATGGCCAGAGGGGTTTCTAAGGATTCTCTTAGTAAAATTTAGTCAAGAATAAAAGTTTAAACGAATGATGGAATTGGATTACGATAAAAGAAATGATATATGAAGTGTTGAGGCCAAACAAGTAGCTAGACATAATTTAAAAATTAGGGAAAGTGCTTTAAGAGAAAGGTATGGTCCTCCGGATAAATTCTTATGAAGGGGACATTTCTATTTGACTTGTATATTAAACGTCATACCAAATTTACTCAAATTAACCTATTAAATTTGAATCAAATTTGAAATTACTAAAAGTGAAATATGTTTGCTCCATCATAAGTACAGGTTCCAAGGAATTCGGGGATATACAATTTGTCAAATTCGGACATATGGTTTAGGAGATATGAATTTTTGAAGTTTGGATATTTTCTGAAAATAAATACTCCCTCTGTCAGGAAATACTTGTCGTTGAAATGGGTATATCTAGACATATTTTAGTTCTAGATACATCTATTTTTATCAATTTTTGCGACATGTAATTTCGGACGGAGGGATACGAGATAAGGAATTGGGCTGCCACGTGCGTTAAGTTCAGTGTTTTTTTAGACGCGGGGAGAGAGAGAGAGAGAGAGAGATGGCCGGAGTTGGTCGAGGAGGCGGCCTGCGGCTCGGTTATCGCCGGCGTCGTACTTCCGTTGGCCTCCAGCGAACAGGGTGAAGTAGACAGAGGCGAGTAGAGCGCCCTCGGCGTTGGAGTTAGGCCGCCGGAGCTTGACAGGACGGTAGCGATCGTCGGACTTGAGTGCTCGCTCATTCGAACAAAATAGCATATCAAAGAGATGCGCCATGGAGAAATAGAAAGAAAGGAGGTTAGAGTACCCAGCGAACGTGGCGGCGGATATATTTCGAAGTTTGTGATGCAACCTTCAGCGAACGTGGCGGCGGATATGAACTCCGAATTACTATATTTTTTGAACAGTTACAGAAAAATGTTTAATAATCCTTATTACTTGCAAAATCTTTGGAAAATTGTCCCAATCGACAGATAAAAAATATCAGATTTGCTAGGGCACATCTAGATGTGCCTTAAGAATTGCACATCTAAGTTTTATACTATTAATTTTACGTGAAGATTCGTTCGGATATTTTTTCTAATCTTTTTTTTCTTTTTAGTTTGATTGAACCACTTAGATGTGCAATAACTAGAACACATCTAGATGTGCCCTAGACAAACCCAAAAAATATTTCTATGAACTTACTTAATAATAAATTATTATAAATTCCAAAAATTGTTTTAGGGTTCTATAATACCCAAAGTAACAAGTAAGCAATATTAAATATTTCCAATGATGATTTTGGAGAAGTCATATTATCTCCTCTCATATTTTATTTAATAAATCATTCGAAATATTTCAATAGATTTTAGATGCAATCCAACTTCAAATTCTAAAAAGGGAATCTCCAATTTCGAATAAATCCCTTTGTGAAATATTCTTCCGCCGCAATTGAGAAAGTCATTTTATTCTCACTCATATATTTCCCTACTGGGAAAAGGCTTATAGGTGAACCCTAATGAGTGGTGGCGAGGCGGGGTCCCCGCCAAAGCTATTTTGAAAAGTTTGCAGTGGCGGGTAATAAACAACGCCCGCCACAACAAATTGAGCAGTAGTGGCGGGCACGCACAACTGCCCGCCACACGTAAAATGTTCCACATGGGCTATTTTGCATAACTCAGCTATGGCGGGCGTCAATAGATGCCCGCCACAGTTAAGTGTAATAGGAGTGGCGGGCATCTCTTGACAACCGCCACTAGTTGGCAATGCCCGATGCCATCTCATGGCAGAATATATGTGTGGCGGGAACCGGGATATACCCGCCACAGCTAAACCAGTCCACAAAAGTTTCATTTCCCCCCAAAACTACCACTTTCCCATCACAAAAAGGCAGTTAAAAATCTAGTTGATTCTCCGCCGCCGCCACCCCCCTCCGCCACCGAGCCACGCTCGTCGGCACGGCCGTCCTCCTGCGTTGCTCCTCTGCCGCCGCGTCTGCACTCATCACCGCGCGCCTCCTCCGCCGCGCCCCCTCGCCGGCGCGACCGTCCTCCTATGGTGCGTCTGCCCTCGTCGCCGCGCCCCTAAACCCCTGCTTCCCTTCTCTGCCGCGACCCCCTCATTTGTCGGGGTACTCCTCTCTCGTGCCCCCGTCGTCACTGGTGGACCCTAGTCATCAGGCCTACTCCGTCGTCGGCACCTAGTCTCCATGTCTTCCTCAGCCAGCAACGGGGGCATGACGCCGCCGCCAGCCGACTCCTCCAACTCTGTCGCCACTACCAATTCCTCCTCTGCCTCGCGCTCAAGTAGTGCACGGGTAACTACTGTGTATACATTGTAGTTGAATATTGCTTAGTAATAGATTCACGTATGTAGATGAATGTTACTGTTTATAAATTCTATACATGCATAGATAAACATATTTATAGATTGTAAATGTGAATGTTAGTGTTTAGATTCACATTATTAGATCTTCACATTATTATACTCACATTAGTAGATTTGATTCACACATTTATAGATTCACATTAGTACAGACTCACATTAGTAGATCTTCGCATTAGAAGATTTGATTCACACATTTATAGATTCACATTAGTACAGACTCACATTAGTAGATCTTCACATTAGTAGATTTGATTCACACATTTATAGATTCACATTAGTACAGACTCACATTAGTAGATCTTCACATTAGTAGATTTGATTCACACATTTATAGATTCACATTAGTACAGACTCACATTAGTAGATCTTCACATTAGTAGATTTGATTCACACATTTATAGATTCACATTAGTAGACCTTCACATTAGTAGATTTGATTCACACATTTATAGATTCACATTAGTACAGACTCACATTAGTAGATTTGATTCACATAACTGGTAGCCTTTTAATCTGTCCTTGTCTTATTCGTATCAATATTCAAATACATATTTATTTAGAGTGCTCCAACAATACAAGGCTTCAAAAGAGTGTAGAAAATATCATGAAACGTTGATTAATTTCCGTTTCGTGAGATTTCATACACTCAATGTTTCATTTTTTTAGCATAAGTCATGCCCAATTTTCCAGTCCATCCATACCCTTTAATATTTGTTGATGTTTAATATATTTATTCATAATTGGTAGCCTTTATGTCTTATCTGTATCAATATTCACATGCATATTTTTTTGGAGTGCTCCAACAATACAGGGCTTCAAAAGAGTGTAGAAAATATCATGAAACGTTGATTAATTTCCATTTTGTGATATTTCATACACTCAAATTTCATTTTTAGCATAAGTCATGCCCAATTTTTCTGTCCATCCATAGCCTTTAATATTGGTTGATGTTTAATATATTTACATGATTGGTAGCCTCTTATTCTATATATCCATGTCTTCTCGGTATCAATATTCACATGCATGTTTATTTGGAGTGCTCCAACAATACATGGCTTCAAAAGAGTGTAGAAAATATCATGAAACGTTGATTACTTTTTGTTTTGTGAGATTTCATACACTCATTGTTTCATTTTTTTAGCATAAGTCATGCCCAATTTTTCTGTCTATCCATAGCCTTTAATATTGGTTGATGTTTAATATATTTAGAGAGTGGTGTTTTGGCACATGGGAATGCGCGCTCCTGGTTTTTAAATTGTGTTTTAAACATATTTTGAAATGAAAAAAAAATCCAAACAAAAACTGGCGCGTACATCTCGATATTGTACATATTCACAAAGTCGTTTCGCGAAAAACCAACAACTTATGTGTCGCGTATGAAAAAGACAAAATTCGGTATTAAAAAATGCTTTTCACAAGACATCCTTTTGTCTTTTTACACTAGCCACGAAAAATATCTGTTTTCTCCGAAACTTGACGTGCACACATATAATGTCGAGCTGTATGCGGCAGATTTTTGTTTGGAATTTTTTCACGCTTTGAAATATTTTTTTCACGTGCAGAAGCGCGTGCTCCTAGGAGCACCAATGGATTTCCGCATGATTGGTAGCCTTTTATTCTATATATCCATGTCATATCCATATCATTATTCACATGCATATTTATTTGGGGTGCTCCAACATACAGGGCTTCAAAAGAGTGTAGAAAATACCATGAGACGCTGATTAATTTTCGTTCTGTGAGATTTCATACACTCAATGTTTCATTTTTTAGCATAAGTAATTAATGCATAATTTTTCTCCATCCATAGCCTTTAATATTGGTTGATGTTTAATATATTTACATAATTGGTAGCCTTTTATTCTATATATCCATGTCTTCTCGGTATCAATATTCACATGCATATTTATTCCAAAACATGAGCATAGGAAATGAACGAAGGATGCCACTTCTGTGGCGACAGGAGGGTAGGCGCATGTTTCAAAGTTCACCTAACTTGCAATGAGATATGTGTCGATCTTCATGTGGACTCTGTGGAGTGGGCAGTATGTTCCCTTTAGTAAGTGTTATAGCTTGTGGTTTGGTAATATTGCGCCCACAATTGTCTTATTTCTGTTTTCTTTTTATCATTCTCAACGTATCCCTTGTTGGCGAAGGGAGGAGTTCATGCATGTGGCCAACTTGGCCATTGATAAGGACTGGACGATTCAGTTCGACATGATGTTATTAAAAAATGGCATTCCCTTTGTTGGGGAACGCAGTATTTCAAAAATTTCCTACGATCAAGCAAGATCTATGTAGGAGATGCATAGCAACGAGTGGGGAGAGTGTGTCCACGTACCCTCGTACACCGAAAGCGGAAGCGTTTATCAACGCGGTTGATGTAGTTGTACGTCTTCACGATCCGACCGATCCTAGCACCGAACGTACGGCACCTCCGTGTTCAGCACACGTTCAGCTCGATGACGTCCCTCGTACTCTTGATCCAGTTGAGGCCGAGGGAGAGTTCCGTCAGCACGACGGCGTGGCGACGGTGATGATGAAGTTACCGGCGCTGGGCTTCGCCTAAGCACTCACTACTAGGGAAAAGCCTAGCAGCAGCGCGGGTTTTAGGCCTATCAGTAGCACGAGACAATGCGCTACTGATAAGGCGCTACAGCTAACATGTAGCAGTAGCGCCTGTCGTCCCACGCTACTGCTATACATGGATAGCAGTAGCGCACTTTGGTGAAGAGCGCTGCTGATAATATCTGCAGCGCTTTTTACAGGGAAGCGCTACTGGTAAGGCGGCGCTAGTGCTAACTTTGTTCCCCTCGCTACTACTAGTTTTATTAGTTTTTTTTCTGCATATTTGTTTTGTATTTGAATAGGCTTTATACAATAATCTTTAGCATATCATACACATACAAATGTAATCATAGCATATACATACAACTAGTCTCATTAAATCATGTCATCATCATAATCATCATCCAACACAAAGTGGTCTCTCGACATCATCTCGAAAATAGCGATACATGTCTCGATTACTTGCAACTACATTTTCATCCATCTAAACAATGATATACGCGAGAAGAGCTATCACTTTGAGTGAGAGCGGAACTATGCAGTACATGAGTTCGTATCCCTCTCTCGCATTAGCGTGAACCTAAACTAACTACTGCCTGTCGCTCGGAAACCGTAAACCGGTACACCTGGGCCTGACACTCTGACCACTCATCGTATATATACTCCTGGCGTAGCACTTCTTCGCCATCGATGATCTATGCACCTGCATGTCACATGAGTCGATGATATGCAACATATATAGTTGAGCAACAGAAAGAGACAGACTTGGCAAAAATAGAAGCAACATATCATAAGCATAAATAACTGTAGGGGAACGTAGTAATTTCAAAAAATTTCATACGCACATGCAAGATCATGGTGATGCATAGCAACGAGAGGGTAGAGTGTTGTCCACCTACCCTCGTAGACCGAAAGCGGAAGCGTTAGCACAACGCGGTTGATGTAGTCGTACGTCTTGACGATCCGACCGATCAAGTACCGAACGTACGGCACCTCCGAGTTCAGCACACGTTCAGCCCGATGACGTCCCTCGAACTCCGATCTAGCCGAGTGTTGAGGGAGAGTTTCGTCAGCACGACGGCGTGGTGACGATGATGATGTTCTACCGATGCAGGGCTTCGCCTAAGCACCGCTACAGTATTATCGAGGTGGACTATGGTGGAGAGTGTTGTCCCTTTAGGGTGCCCCCTGCCCCCGTTTATAAAGGAGCAAGGGGGAGGTGCGGCCGGCCAGGAGGGGGCGCGCCAGGAGGAGTCCTACTCCCGGTGGGAGTAGGACTCCCTCCCTTTTCCTTGTTGGATTAGGAGAAGAGGGGGAAAGAGGTGGAGGAGAAGAAGGAAAGGGGGCGCCGCCCCCCTTTCCTTGTCCTATTCGGACTAGGGGGGAGGGGCGCGCGGCCCTTGCCCTGGCCGCCTCTCCTCTTCTCCACTAAGGCCCACTATGGCCCATTAACCCCCGGGGGGTTCCGGTAACCCCTCCGGTACTCCGGTAAAATCCCGATTTCACCCGGAACACTTACGATATCCAAATATAGGCTTCCAATATATCAATCTTCATGTCTCGACCATTTCGAGACTCCTCGTCATGTACGTGATCACATCCGGGACTCCGAACAATCTTCGGTACATCAAAACATATAAACTCATAATATAACTGTCATCGAAACGTTAAGCGTGCGGACCCTACGGGTTCGAGAACTATGTAGACATGACCGAGACATGTCTCCAGTCAATAACCAATAGCGGAACCTGGATGCTCATACGAAGATCTTTATCGGTCAGACCGCATAACAACATACGTTGTTCCCTTTGTCATCGGTATGTTACTTGCCCGAGATTCGATCGTCGGTATCTCAATACCTAGTTCAATCTCGTTACCGGCAAGTCTCTTTACTCGTTTCGTAATACATCATCCCGCAACTAACTCATTAGTTGCAATGCTTGCAAGGCTTAAGTGATGTGCATTACCGAGTGGGCCCAGAGATACCTCTCCGACAATCGGAGTGACAAATCCTAATCTCGAAATATGCCAACCCAACAAGTACCTTCGGAGACACCTGTAGAGCACCTTTATAATCACCCAGTTACGTTGTGATGTTTGGTAGCACACAAAGTGTTCCTCCGATAAATGGGAGTTCCATAATCTCATAGTCATGGGAACATGTATAAGTCATGAAGAAAGTAATAGCAACATACTAAACGATCGAGTGCTAAGCTAACGGAATGGGTCAAGTCAATCACATCATTCACCTAATGATGTGATCCCGTTAATCAAATGACAACCCATGTCAATGGCTAGGAAACTTAACCATCTTTGGTCAACGAGCTAGTCAAGTAGAGGCATACTAGTGACACTCTGTTTTGTCTATGTATTCACACATGTATTATGTTTCCGGTTAATACAATTCTAGCATGAATAATAAACATTTATCATGATATAAGGAAATAAATAATAACTTTATTATTGCCTCTAGGGCATATTTCCTTCAGTCTCCCACTTGCACTAGAGTCAATAATCTAGATTACACAGTAATGATTCTAACACCCATGGAGCCTTGGTGTTGATCATGTTTTGCTCGTGGAAGAGGCTTAGTCAACGGGTCTGCAACATTCAGATCCGTATGTATCTTGCAAATTTCTATGTCTCCCACCTACACTAAATCCCGGATGGAATTGAAGCATCTCTTGAAGTGCTTGGTTCTCTTGTGAAATCTGGATTCATTCGCCAAGGCAATTGCACCAGTATTGTCACAAAATATTTTCATTGGACCCGATGCACTAGGTATAACACCTAGGTCGAATATGAACTCCTTCATCCAGACTCCTTCATTTGCCGCTTCCGAAGCAACTATGTACTCCGCGTCACACGTAGATCCCGCCATGACGCTTTGTTTAGAACTGCACCAACTGACAGCTCCACCGTTCAATGTAAACACGTATCCGGTTTGCGATTTAGAATCGTCCGGATCAGTGTCAAAGCTTGCATCAACATAACCATTTACGATGAGCTCTTTGCCACCTCCATAAACGAGAAACATATCCTTAGTCCTTTTCAGGTATTTCAGGATGTTCTTGACCGCTGTCCAGTGATCCACTCCTGGATTACTTTGGTACCTCCCTGCTAGACTTATAGCAAGGCACACATTAGGTCTGGTACACAACATTGCATAAATGATAGAGCCTATGGCTGAAGCATAGGGAACATCTTTCATTTTCTCTCTATCTTCTGCAGTGGTCGGGCACTGAGTCTTACTCAACTTCACACCTTGTAACACAGGCAAGAACCCTTTCTTTGCTTGATCCATTTTGAACTTCTTCAAAACTTTGTCAAGGTATGTGCTTTGTGAAAGTCCAATTAAGCGTCTTGATCTATCTCTATAGATCTTGATGCCCAATATATACGCAGCTTCACCGAGGTCTTTCATTGAAAAAAACTCTTATTCAAGTATCCCTTTATGCTATCCAGAAATTCTATATCATTTCCAATCAGCAATATGTCATCCACATATAATATCAGAAATGCTACAGAGCTCCCACTCACTTTCTTCTAAATACAGGCTTCTCCAAAAGTCTGTACAAAACCAAATGCTTTGATCACACTATCAAAGCGTTTATTCCAACTCCGAGAGGCTTGCACCAGTCCATAAATGGATCTCTGGAGCTTGCACACTTTGTTAGCTCCCTTTGGATCGACAAAACCTTCCGGTTGTATCATATACAACTCTTCTTCCAGAAATCCATTCAGGAATGCAGTTTTGACATCCATTTGCCAAATGTCATAATCATAAAATGCGGCAATTGCTAACATGATTTGGACAGACTTAAGCATCGCTACGGGTGAGAAGGTCTCATCGTAGTCAATCCCTTGAACTTGTCGAAAACCTTTTGCAACAAGTCGAGCTTTATAGACAGTAACATTACCGTCAGCGTCAGTCTTCTTCTTGAAGATCCATTTATTCTCAATTGCTTGCCGATCATCGGGCAAGTCAACCAAAGTCCACACTTTGTTCTCATACATGGATCCCATCTCAGATTTCATGGCCTCAAGCCATTTTGCGGAATCTGGGCTCACCATCGCTTCTTCATAGTTCGTAGGTTTGTCATGGTCTAGTAACATAACCTCCAGAACAGGATTACCGTACCACTCTGGTGCGCATCTTACTCTGGTTGACCTACGAGGTTCAGTAACAACTTGATCTGAAGTTCCATGATCATCATCATTAACTTCCTCACTAATTGGTGTAGGCATCACAGGAACAGATTTCTGTGATGAGCTACTTTCCAATAAGGGAGCAGGTACAGTTACCTCATCAAGTTCTACTTTCCTCCCACTCACTTCTTTCGAGAGAAACTCCTTCTCTAGAAAGGATCCATTCTTGGCAACGAATGTCTTGCCTTCGGATCTATGATAGAAGGTGTACCCAACAGTCTCCTTTGGGTATCCTATGAAGACACATTTCTCCGATTTGGGTTCGAGCTTATCAGGTTGAAGCTTTTTCACATAAGCATCGCAGCCCCAAACTTTAAGAAACGACAACTTTGGTTTATTGGCAAACCACGGTTCATAAGGCGTCGTCTCAACGGATTTCGATGGTGCCCCATTTAACGTGAATGCAGCTGTCTCTAAAGCATAACCCCAAAACGATAGCGGTAAATCACTAAGAGACATCATAGATCGCACGATATCTAGTAAAGTACGATTACGATGTTCGGACACACCATTACGCTGTGGTGTTCCGAGTGGCGTGAGTTGCGAAACTATTCCGCATTGTTTCAAATGTAGACCAAACTTGTAACTCAAATATTCTCCTCCACGATCAGATCGTAGAAACTTTATTTTCTTGTTACGATGATTTTCAACTTCACTCTGAAATTCTTTGAACTTTTCAAACGTTTCAGACTTATGTTTCATTAAGTAGATATACCCATATCTGCTTAAATCATCTGTGAAGGTGAGAAAATAACGATATCCGCCACGAGCCTCAACATTCATCGGACCACATACATCTGTATGTATGATTTCCAACAAATCTGTTGCTCTCTCCATAGTACCGGAGAACGGCGTTTTTAGTCATCTTACCCATGAGGCACGGTTCGCAAGTACCAAGTGATTCATAATGAAGTGGTTCCAAAAGTCCATCAGTATGGAGTTTCTTCATGCGCTTTACACCGATATGACCTAAACGGCAGTGCCACAAATAAGTTGCACTATCATTATCAACTCTGCATCTTTTAGCTTCAACATTATGAATATGTGTATCACTACTATCGAGATTCATCAAAAATAGACCACTCTTCAAGGGTGCATGACCATAAAAGATATTACTCATATAAATAGAACAACCATTATTCTATGATTTAAATGAATAACCGTCTCGCATCACCAAGATCCAGATATAATGTTCATGCTCAATGCTGGCACCAAATAACAATTATTTAAGTCTAATACTAATCCCGAAGGTAGATGTAGAGGTAGCGTGCCGACGGCGATCACATCGACTTTGGAACCATTTCCCACGCGCATCGTCACCTCGTCCTTGGCCAGTGTTCGCTTAATCCGTAGTACCTGTTTCGAGTTGCAAATATTAGCAACAGAACCAGTATCAAATACCCAGGTGCTACTCCGAGCTCTAGTAAGGTACACATCAATAACATGTATATCACATATACCTTTGTTCACTTTGCCATCCTTCTTATCCGCCAAATACTTGTGGCAATTTCGCTTTTAGTGACTAGTCTGCTTGAAGTAGAAGCACTCAGTCTCAGGCTTAGGTCCAGACTTGGGCTTCTTCTCCTGAGCAGCAACTTGCTTGCTGTTCTTCTTGAAGTTCCCCTTCTTCTTCCCTTTGCCCTTTTTCTTGAAACTGGTGGTCTTATTGACCATCAACACTTGATGCTCCTTCTTGATTTCTACCTCCGCAGCCTTTAGCATTTCGAAGAGCTCGGGAATCGTCTTATCCATCCCTTGCATGTTATAGTTCATCACGAAGCTCTTGTAGCTTGGTGGCAGTGATTGAAGAATTCTGTCAATGACGCTATCATCCGGAAGATTAACTCCCAGTTGAATCAAGTGATTATTATACCCAGACATTTTGAGTATATGCTCACTGACAGAACTATTCTCCTCCATCTTGCAGCTGTAGAACTTATTGGAGACTTCATATCTCTCAATCCGGGCATTTGCTTGAAATATTAACTTCAACTCCTGGAACATCTCATATGCTCCATGACGTTCAAAACGTCGTTGAAGTCCCGGTTCTAAGACGTAAATCATGGCACATTGAACTACCGAGTAGTCATCAGCTTTGCTCTGCCAGACGTTCTTAACGTCGTCAGTTGCATCAGCAGCAGGCCTGGCACCCAGCGGTGCTTCCAGGACGTAATTCTTCTGTGCAGCAATGAGGATAATCCTCAAGTTACGGACCCAGTCCGTGTAATTGCTACCATCATATTTCAACTTTGCTTTCTCAAGGAACGCATTAAAATTCAACGGAACAACAGCACGGGCCATCTATCTACAATCAACATAGACAAGCAAGATACTATCAGGTACTAAGTTCATGATAAATTTAAGTTCAATTAATCATATTACTTAAGAACTCCCACTTAGATAGACATCCCTCTAATCCTCTAAGTGATCACGTGATCCAAATCAACTAAACCATAACAGATCATCACGTGAAATGGATTAGCTTTCAATGGTGAACATCACTATGTTGATCATATCAACTATATGATTCACGCTCGACCTTTTGGTCTCAGTGTTCCGAGGCCATATCTGCATATGTTAGGCTCGTCAAGTTTAACCTGAGTATTCTGCGTGTGCAAAAACTGGCTTGCACCCGTTGTAGATGGACGTAGAGCTTATCACACCCGATCATCACGTGGTGTCTGGGCACGACGAACTTTGGCAACGGTGCATACTCAGGGAGAACACTTTTATCTTGAAATTTAGTGAGAGATCATCATATAATGCTACCGTCAATCAAAGCAAGATAAGATGCATAAAAGATAAACATCACATGCAATCAATATAAGTGATATGATATGGCCATCATCATCTTGTGCTTGTGATCTCCATCTCCGAAGCACCGTCATGATCACCATCGTCACCGGCGCGACACCTTGATCTCCATCGTAGCATCGTTGTCGTCTCGCCAATCTTATGCTTCTACGACTATCGCTACCGCTTAGTGATAAAGTAAAGCATTATAGGGCGATTGCATTGCATACAATAAAGCGACAACCATATGGCTCCTGCCAGTTGCCGATAACTCGGTTACAAAACATGATCATCTCATACACTAAAATTTAGCATCATGTCTTGACCATATCACACCACAACATGCCCTGCAAAAACAAGTTAGACGTCCTCTACTTTGTTGTTGCAAGTTTTACGTGGCTGCTACGGGCTTAGCAAGAACCGTTCTTACCTACGCATCAAAACCACAACGATAGTTTGTCAAGTTGGTGATGTTTTAACCTTCGCAAGGACCGGGCGTAGCCACACTCGGTTCAACTAAAGTTGGAGAAACTGACACCCGCCAGCCACCTGTGTGCAAAGCACATCGGTAGAACCAGTCTCGCGTAAGCGTACGCGTAATTTTGGTCCGGGCCGCTTCATCCAACAATACCGCTGAACCAAAGTATGACATGCTGGTAAGCAGTATGACTTATATCGCCCACAACTCACTTGTGTTCTACTCGTGCATATGACATCTACGCATAAAACCAAGCTCGGATGCCACTGTAGGGGAACGTAGTAATTTCAAAAAAAAAATCCTACGCACACGCAAGATCATGGTGATGCATAGCAACGAGAGGGGAGAGTGTTGTCCACGTACCCTCGTAGACCGAAAGCGGAAGCGTTAGCACAACGCGGTTGATGTAGTCGTACGTCTTCACGATCCGACCGATCAAGTACCGAACGTACGGCACCTCCGAGTTCAGCACACGTTCAGCCCGATGACGTCCCTCGAACTCCGATCCAGCCGAGTGCCGAGGGAGAGTTTCGTCAGCATGACGGCGTGGTGACGATGATGATGTCCTACCGACCCAGGGCTTCGCCTAAGCACCGCTACAGTATTATCGAGGTGGACTATGGTGAAGAGGGGCACCGCACACGGCTAAAAGATCAAACGATCAATTCCTGTCCCTTTGGGGTGCCCCCTGCCCCCGTATATAAAGGAGCAAGGGGGGAGGTGCGGCCGGCCAGGAGGGGCGCGCCAGGAGGAGTCCTACTCCCACCGGGAGTAGGACTCCCTCCCTTTTCCTTGTTGGATTAGGAGAAGAGGGGGAAAGAGGTGGAGGAGAAGAAGGAAAGGGGGGCGCCGCCCCCCTTTCCTTGTCCTATTCGGACTAGGGGGGAGGGGCTCGCGGCCCTTGCCCTGGGCGCCTCTCCTCTTCTCCACTAAGGCCCACTATGGCCCATTAACCCCCGGGGGGTTCCGGTAACCCCTCCGGTACTCCGGTAAAATCCCGATTTCACCCGGAACACTTACGATATCCAAATATAGGCTTCCAATATATCAATCTTCATGTCTCGACCATTTCGAGACTCCTCGTCATGTACGTGATCACATCCGGGACTCCGAACAATCTTCGGTACATCAAAACATATAAACTCATAATGTAACTGTCATCGAAACGTTAAGCGTGCGGACCCTACGGGTTCGAGAACTATGTAGACATGACCGAGACATGTCTCCGGTCAATAACCAATAGCGGAACCTGGATGCTCATATTGGCTCGCACATATTCTACGAAGATCTTTATCGGTCAAACCGCATAACAACATACATTGTTCCCTTTGTCATCGGTATGTTACTTGCCCGAGATTCGATCGTCGGTATCTCAATACCTAGTTCAATCTCGTTACCGGCAAGTCTCTTTACTTGTTCTGTAATACATCATCCCGCAACTAACTCATTAGTTGCAATGCTTGCAAGGCTTAAGTGATGTGCATTACCGAGTGGGCCCAGAGATACCTCTCCGACAATCAGAGTGACAAATCCTAATCTCGAAATACGCCAACCCAACAAGTACCTTCGGAGACACCTGTAGAGCACCTTTATAATCAACCAGTTATGTTGTGATGTTTGGTAGCACACAAAGTGTTCCTCCGGTAAATGGGAGTTGCATAATCTCATAGTCATAGAAACATGTATAAGTTATGAAGAAAGCAATAGCAACATACTAAATGATCGAGTGCTAAGCTAACGGAATGGTTCAAGTCAATCACATCATTCACCTAATGATGTGATCTCGTTAATCAAATGATAACCCATGTCAATGGCTAGGAAACTTAACCATCTTTGATCAACGAGCTAGTCAAGTAGAGGCATACTAGTGACACTCTGTTTTGTCTATGTATTCACACATGTATTATGTTTCCGGTTAATACAATTCTAGCATGAATAATAAACATTTATCATGATATAAGGAAATAAATAATAACTTTATTATTGCCTCTAGGGCATATTTCCTTCAATAACAAAGTTGATCGTACCCAAAATGCCCTAACTAGAGTGATCATCGCTAGTCGAGGAGGACGATTTAATTACATCACAAATAAAGTTTCGTCGTGCATAACTCAAAGTTTCGTCATACAGAAAGTACATACTAAACGGACACATTGTCATAAATCGACAATCACTCCAACATGTCGTGCCATCCATCCAAGTCGGGGAGATAGTCCCCGAGCCTAGTGAAAGGCTTCAGGTCGAGACGCTGAGAGGCTACCCGTGTTCGGACGTCTTCCCGCGACATTTGTCCTTCTTCATAGAACATCCCTATATTTCCGACGACCTCCTTCATGATGATTTGGGCAAGTTCGCGCTGGATGTGACAGAACTCAGCTCGAAGTCGATGATCCTCGATATCTCCTACGTTCTTTGCCCATTGCAGAATATGGGCATCGCCAGATGTAGGTGACATGCGAAGGTTCTGGTGACCCCGTCTGTACACCAGCATGTGGTGTAGGACATAGAATCCATCATTAAGAGAATCACTCGGTTGCTGGATGCAGCAGAAGTCGGTCTTATGGCCGAAGGTGAGCCTGCCGCCCTTTCTCTTCTTGTCCTGGACCTCTCCACCCCGTGCTTCGTAGTAAAACATAGCACTGTCGAGAACATCCTTGATGTGGGTGTAATCCTTTTTGTTGATGTTCTTCGAAGAGTCCAAGTGAAGAGCGTGGGAGTATCGAGGGTAGAGGATGCTGAGGATGGCGCGCCCGCCGCTGCGCAAAATAAGTACACCTCAAATTAATTAGCCTCCACCGTGCAAATGAATGATTGAAATCGAAGGAAGGATATCCGCGCGGATGAATTACAAGGGATGATAAGGCACGAGAATCGCTTCCTTGTCCTTATTGATGAGCATGAAATTGACGATGTATTCCCTCGCGTATTCACGGTGCTTTGCGCAGACTCCCAAGAAGCTCTCGTGCATGAAGTATGGGTCAGTGACACAGATATGAGGTATCTGCTCAACCCCGATGATGTAGTTCATGTGCAAGGCATAAAGGCGGGCAAACGTAAAATCCAGCTTCTTCACGTGAAACATGTCGAATATGTAATCAAAACGAAGGAAGAACTTATCCGCGGGGAAGAAGTCGACGTACGACAATTGCCGCGGAACGTTAACCATGTAGAGTTGGTATCCTGGATCTTTCGAGGCGATGAGGCCTTTCTCTATCCGCAGCACATCGTCATGAAGTCTCCTTAGATCGCCGAATCTGCCCCCTAGCGCTGCTGCAGGTAGGATTGGTTAACTGGGGATATGGAATTTATCCGCACCGGGGATATCTATATGGTCTTGAAACCTTGAAGACGTTCGGGGGGATCGGCCGGCTGTGGAACAATGGTTCCTTCGGCTTCATTATCGTCGCCTTCCCCACGTCCACCTTCTGGTCGCCGATGGTGTACAATATGGTGCATGGGGTTTCGTCGGCCTGCAAAGAAAAGTCTGCGACGTGAGACATCCGAAAGGCAACGAAAACGGGAGATTATACATTTATTGAAGGGGCCCGGTGTGATAGATACCGTGAGTGCGTCGAGTTCAGCCAAAGACGAAGCACCGCTGAGCATGTCCGGTGCCGGAGTAGGTGCAGCTACAGGTGCTGGTGCAACGCTAGTCGAGCTGCTCCCCAAGAAGTCAGCAAGGGGAAAGTCCGCTGCATTTTTTCTGGATTTTGCCTGGTCCAATTGAAAACGGCCGGAACCAAGGAAGTAGACATATCTACGACCATCTTTTTTGTGGCAGCTACCACTGTTGCGACTGTCTGAGATGATTTCTTCTCAATCGCAATCTCAACCTTTTTGTCGATGTTTTCTTCGGTTAACCTCCGTCTTTCCTTTCTCTCCTCCGTGGTATCACTGTAGTACTTCTTCCATGTGGCGTCGTCTCCGACACCGTGCACGCGTCCATATGACGGTCGAGTATCCACCGGGAGTCGTTTCAATATGTTCAACTCTCGGTTGAATGGAGTGTCCCACTTGGGCCTCGCCAACGCCTCAGACGGCGAGTCTCTTTCGGCCGCAATCCTGTGCTGCTCTCTCTGCAAAAGGCACAAGGATCGTTTACAAATATGCATGACTAACGTGTAGTCGAATTGATCAGAAACTAAAATTTCCAGCAATCTCATGAACTCCGTCGTGAGCGCGTTCGTCTTGAAAACCTTCTTCACTGGGTCCCAACGGTGCTAGGCCCTGAGGACGTCACACTCCTGCGGGACGGTGAACTCCGCCAAGGGGTCTGGGATGCCCAGACTCGCGGCTTCCGCGTCCTCCTTGGCCCATATGGACCTCTTCCCGCCGTAACCACGACTTCCGAGGTGGTGGCACCCAATGTTCCTCTGTTGAAGCCCCTTCATGTACTTTGACTTTTTTTGGCATCTTCGGCCTCGCCAGCCGCCTTGAATATTTCAAATTGCTCTGCCGTGATTGTCGGATTATCCTTTACAATCTCGGAGTAGGGTTCCTTTTTGTCGATCTTTGCTTTCACCCTTGTTTTCCAGGCGGCCAACGCGTCGCTAAACTTGGACATGGCGTGTTTGTTTATCTTCTTCATTGCCGGGTCCTTATCTGGATCTTTATAATCCTTTTCATTCCGGCCCGGGAACAAGAATATCTGGTGCAGCTTCTTTAGGAGGGAGGGCCTCATATTATCTATCTTCTGTAGTTTCTCATTGTTGATGGTGGCAGTTGTCCGTACGATGCAGCCTATTTGATTTCCATAGCACGCGCGCGCTTTCTCGGGCGCGGTTGGCTCAAAATTGCCGTCGTCCACCGACGTGACCACCAGTCTAGTAGTCATGAGTTTGTTAGGAAGCCGTTGCCACTTTCCTTTCGGTTCTACATCGGCTCCGCTCCCCAGGCAGCGCCGGCCTCAGTCTCAGCGCCAGTCTCAGTCTTAGCACCGGTCCGCGTGTCGGTCTCGGTCCCCGATGCGACCGGTAGGCCCAGCAACAACATCGGTTGATCGTCGGCAAGGCTCAAAAATTCGTCTGCCGCCAAGTAGACGTCGTCGCAATAACCAGAACCCTGTCCTTCATCGTTGCTAGCCATGTTTCCTACGATTAAATCTAGTCAATTAATTCTAGACCTAATAAAATGAATAATGACATAAAAAAGGCCTATCTTTTGCAGGAACGTTGACTCCTTCCCGGTGCGGCAAATCCCGGGCACAAGATATGTCCTAGTTTGTAGCACAAGTCATGCCGAAATTCACGGAAAATTTCGGCATGACCTTTGCTAAGAAGTGGACAAATCGAGAACCTGAAATTTGCCGGAACGGAAATGAATCAACATTCCGGCAAAACATAGGCCACTCAGCTTCATTCCCTGGAAACAACAAAAGGCCACTTGGGCACAATCGAAACATGGGCAAACACAATTGAGGAATTTGCATATATCCTGACCACTTCAAATTTGCATGTCCTAGCGTTTGACACTTCAAGAAAATCTACACAAATCTCATGCTCTCTCAAACTCAATTCAAAAACCAATTATAGATTATATTTAGTTAACTACTGAACTAAACTTTACTCTAAACTAAACCCTACTGCCCTAATTAACATCTAGTTAAACAAACTCAATTCAAAAACTAAACCCTACTAAACTAATTAACATCTACATTATCTACTACTTAACATCTATTATTACCCTAACTAAACAACATCAACATTATGTACTACTTAACATTAACATCTATTAACTAAAAAGGATGGGTGGGGGGCTTACAGAGAGGGGAGAGACGGTGGCGGGGAGGTGCTCGACGACGGAGGTAGGGGCGGCGAGGGTGGGCTCAGGATCGGGACGTGGCGGTCCTGGCAGGCTCGGGGGCGGTGAGGTCGAGGGAGGCGACGGTGAGGTCGATGGCGGCCCGAGAGGCGGCGGCGGTGAGGCTGGGCGGCCTCGGGCGGCGCCCGTGAGGATGAGCGCGGCGTCGACGCCGGCAGGAGATGGCAGCGAAGTTGGGGAGACGGCGGCGAAGTGGGGCGTGGGATCGATTTGGGGGAGAAGTGGTGGCCGGGGGGAAACAGTTTTTGGTTAAGTCAAAAGTAACGGTAGCGCGTTACAGAAAACGCGCTATAGCTAACTTAGTTATAGCGCGTTTCAGAGAATGCGCTACTGCTACGTCTTCATCATTTTCCCCTTTTTCATTTATTTTTCTTTACATTTTATATTTTTCCTTTCTCCTTTTTCCATTTCTTTCATTTTCATTTACTTTTCTATTCGTTTTTCATTTTATTTTATTTTCGTTAGCAGTAGCGCTTTACGCGTAAACGCGCTGCTATAAGTATATTAGCGGTAGCGCGGTTTTTGGAAGATCGCTACTACTATGTGAAGCCCATTTGATAAGTGATTGGAATTTTAGTAGTAGCGAGTTTTCGGTGAGACGCGCTACTGATATATGTCCATCTGCAGCGCACTTATTTTGCACGCGCTACTGCTGTCTAGCAGTAGCGTGCTTTTTTAACAAGCGATACTGCTAAAGTTCTGTGTATAACGTTTTCCCTAGTAGTGACTACGACGATATGACCGAGGTGTGTAACTGTGGAGGGGGGCACCGCACACGGCTAAGAGAAATTTTGATGTGCTATTGGGGTGCCCCATGGCCACCTATATAAAGGAGGGGAGGAAAGAGGTGGACGGTCCAAGGGGGCGCGCCAGGTCTGGGGAATCCTACTAGGACTCCCCAGTCCAAGTAGGATTCCCCTCCTCTTTCCTGTTCCTAGTAGGAGAAGGAGGGAAGGACGAGGAGGGGAGAAGGAAGGAGGGGGGCGCCGCCCCCTCCTAGTCCAATTCGGACCAGCCCATGGGGGGCGCGCGGCCACCCCTTGAGGCCCTTCTCTCCTTTCCCGTATGGCCCATTAAGGCCCACTACTTCCCCCGGCGAATTCTCGTAAGTCTCCGGTACTCCAAAAAATACCCGAATCACTCGGAACCTTTCCGATGTCCAAGTATAGCCTTCCAATATATCGATCTTTACCTCTCGACCATTTCGAGACTCCTCGTCATGTCCGTGATCTCATCCGGGACTCCGAAATATCTTAGGTCATCAAATCACATAACTCATAATACAAATCGTCATCGAACATTAAGCGTGCGGACCCTACGGGTTCGAGAACTATGTAGACATGACCGAGACATGTCTCCGGTCAATAACCAATAGCGGAACCTGGATGCTCATATTGGCTCCTACATATTCTACGAAGATCTTTATCGGTCAAACCGCATAACAACATACGTTGTTCCCTTTGTCATCGGTATGTTACTTGCCCGAGATTCGATCGTTGGTATCCTCATACCTAGTTCAATCTCGTTACCGGCAAGTCTCTTTACTCATTCCGTAATGCATCATCCCGCAACTAACTCATTAGTCACATTGCTTGCAAGGCTTATAGTGATGTGCATTACCGAGAGGGCCCACAGATACCTCTCCGATACACGGAGTGACAAATCCTAATCTCGATCTATGCCAACCCAACAAACACCTTCGGAGACACCTGTAGAGCATCTTTATAATCACCCAGGTACATTGTGACGTTTGATAGCACACAAGGTGTTCCTCCGATATTCGGGAGTTGCATCTTGATACATAGCAAGCACATGTTGATGGATGACTTTCAGAGCATAAATTAAGATCATGATGATCCCGAAACAAACATATGGTTGAAGCATAAGTCCTGATACACATGCCTATTTTTATTATAAGTGTTTTCAATGTCATATTTGTAACAAATACTTGTAACGCCCACCATGCGGTTATATCTCCCACGTGTCGAGGCACGACTTAGAGGCATAACCGCATTGTAGGTATTGTCGCAAGAAGGGTCATCTTCACACAATCCCATGTAATGAACAAGAATGGGATAACGAGAGTTGGCTTACAATCGCCACTTCACACAATACATAAATTAATTCATACATCATCCAAAATCCACACATAGACCGACTACAGTCAAATCCAAATGAAAATAAGATACCCCAAATGCTAGATCCCTGATCGTCCCAACTGGGCTCCACTACTAATCATCAGGAAACGAAACATAGTAACGACCACGTTCCTCGTCGAACTCCCACTTGAGCTCGGTTGCGTCACCTGCACTGGTATCGTCGGCACCTGCAACTGTTTTGGTGGAATCTGTGAGTCACGAGGACTCAGCAATCTCACACCCGCGAGATCAAGACTATTTAAGCTTGTAGGAAAAGATGGGGTAATGAGGTGGAGCTGCAGCAAGCACTAAGCATATATGGTGGCTAACATACGCAAATAAGAGCGAGAAGAGGAGCAACGCAACGGTCGCGATGCTAGAAATGATCAAGAAGTGATCCTGAAACTACTTACGTTCATTCATAACCCGAACCGTGTTCACTTCCCGGACTCCGCCGAAAAGAGACCATCATGGCTACACACGCGGTTGATGTATTTTAATTAGGTCAAGTGCCAAGTTCTCTACAACCGGACATTAACAAATTCTCATCTGCCACATAACCGCTGGCACGGCTTTCGGAAGACAATACCCTGCATGGGTGTCCCAACTTAGCCCATTATAATCTCTCATGGTCAATGAAGGATAAACCTTCTCCCGGGAAGACCCGATCAGTCTCGGAATCCCGGTTTACAAGACATTTCGACAATGGTAAAACAAGACCAGCAAGACCACCTGCTGTTCCGACAAATCCCGATAGGAGCTGCACATATCTCGTTCTCAGGGCACACCGGATAAGCTAAGCGTACATGTACCAACGTAACCCAAGTTGCCAAGGGACGGTCCCGCACGCTGCTCTAGTTTGGACCAACACTCGGAGGAGCACCGGCCCGGGGGTTAAAATAAAGATGACCCTCGGGCTCGCGAAAACCCAAGGGAAAAAGGCTTAGGTAGGCAAATGTAAATCCAAGGTTGGGCCTTGCTGGAGGAGTTTTATTCAAGGCGAACTGTCAAGGGGATCCCATAAATCACCCAACCGCGTAAGGAACGCAAACTCAAGGAACATAACACCGGTATGACGGAAACTAGGGCGGCAAGAGTGGAACAAAACACCAGGCATAAGGCCGAGCCTTCCACCCTTTACCAAATATATAGATGCATTAATTAAATAAGAGATATTGTGATATCCCAAAATATCCATGTTCCAACATGGAACCAACTTCAACTTTACCTGCAACTAGCAACGCTATAAGAAGGGCTGAGCAAAAGCGGTAACTTAGCCATACAAGGGTTTGCTAGGAAAGGATGGTTAGAGGCTTGACATGGCAATATGGGAGGCATGATATAGCAAGTGGTAGGTAGCGCAGCATAGCAATAGAGCGAACAACTAGCAAAGCAAAGATAGAAGTGATTTCGAGGGTATGGTCATCTTGCCTGCAAGGTTCTCAGAGTTGTCGAAAGCTTGATCCTCGTAAGCGTACTCAACAGGTTCCTCATTCACGAACTCGTCTCCCGGCTCTACCCACAGCAAGAACACAAGCAATAGAACCACAATCAATCACGGGAAATGCACAAGCAACATGATGCAATACATGCATGATATGCGAGATGTGATATGCGATGCATATGCGTGCTCCGGAAGAAAACGGATGAACAAGGAATCAACTTGGCAAACCAAGTATGCCACTGGAAAGATGAGATGATTTTGGTCGAAATCGATATAAAGATCACCGGAAACGGATGCACGGTTTGCAAATGGCAAGCAAAACAAGAATTGACACGAATCTGCGATTAACAGCATGATAGCACTTAGAATACATCAAGAAACTATGCTACAGCACCCCCACATAGCAACAAAGCATATGGAAGTGATCTACAAGAGATGCTTGACAAAATATGAACACTGAGCTACGGCTAGATCACAGCATAACAGGTTCAAACAAGCATGGCCAAAGTGCAAAAGATATCAGCTTCACAGACTTAGTGAAAATACTGAACATGCCAGAAATAACATCAGGAAGCAATGTTCAGAGCAAGCAATCAACATGCTACAGGAATTTATCATAGCAAAACAAGGCATGGCATGAATCCACTGGATGCATGGAACAAAAGTCCCTTACACATCATGAGCCAAAAGGCACATAAGATATGATGGCACCCATGTAAACATAGCAAGTTTCGTTAACAGGTTTCAGACTTAGCAGAAAACAGAGCATGGCATTAACAGAATTATGAAGGCATCTTTGTGAGCTCGATTCACTCATCACAAAGCAATGTATGACAAAACAAGTATACCTACAGCAAGACGACATGTTCATGAAGCTAACCATGGCAAGATCAAGTTCATAGCGTGTATCGATCAACTACAACAACCTTGGCAAAATTGAATATCATGTTAACATTCTGCCAGGAACATTTTATAGCAAAAGTAGAGCAAGATTGAGACATTCTAGGGCACTCCATAATTGCTAACAGGGGCATGGATGGATAGAGAACAACTATATGTCCAAAACATGCTTAATGAACATACCCAAAAGGAGCATGGATCTCACTGTAGACACATGGATACATGGCACCAAAATAACAGCAGGTAAGACAGCAAAATCCTAAGTTCCTGAAAACAGAAACATCACGAAGCCTAGTTTGCATGCTTGTGCTAGTCACCACATAGATCACAAAAATACATGGCATACACCCCTGTAAAGATGGCATGGCATACATCAAAACACCTGTAGAGCTCATGCCCATAAGATGCACACATCAAATGCAACAAAAATAACAAAACATCGAGTTCTGATAAGTAACAGCAGTAAACAGCATATAGCACTCTTGCATCAGAGATTTGGGCCTCAAGATGAACTCAAACGAGCATGGCACAATGGAACAAACTGAAGAGCATCTCGTGATGAACATTTCGATATATCATGCACGCAAAACGGAGCAGTATGCAAGAGATATGCCATGATGAACAAAGCAACATAATGTGATATATTCGGGACTTGGCAGAAAACAGAGGGGGAAATCGACCTCGATCTAGGGTTTGGTGGCACGCGAACCGAGGTTCACCAGATCTCGCCGGAGATTGAGGAAGGGCGGCCGGAGCTCGGACGGAGAGGGAGGAGGCCGGCCGGAGAAGGCACGGGCGGCGGCGGCCACGGGCGCCGGCGCGAGAGGAGGCACGGGCGGCGGCGGTCGGCGGAGGCGCGGGCGCTGGCGCGGGCAGCGGGAGGCGCGGGCGGCGGGGCGCGGGCGCGGGCAGCGGGAGGCGCGCTCAGGCACGGGCGGCGACGTA
This sequence comes from Triticum aestivum, assembly GCF_018294505.1. NCBI lineage: Eukaryota > Viridiplantae > Streptophyta > Magnoliopsida > Poales > Poaceae > Triticum > Triticum aestivum. Next base: position 656,007,950 of record NC_057799.1, read on the forward strand.
CGGGCCCGCGGGGGCCGGCGATGGGCTCGGCGGGCCGGCGGCGGTGGGAACGGCGGCTTGACACGTGGCGGTGTACGATTGGCGCGAGCGCGGGCGCGGTTTCATCCGGCGCGGACCGGACGCGTCTGGCGGCGGAGAGGGAGCGGGCTAGGGTTTCGTCTGCGCGAAAAATCCGAGGGGATCACCTATTTATAGGTAGAGGGAGCTAGAAGACTCCAAATGGAGTGCAGTTTTCGCCCACACGATCGTGTTCGAACGACCGAGAGCATGGAGGGGGCTTAGATGATTTATTGGGCTGTTTGGATGGGTGTTTGGCTGCAACACACAAAAGGCCTCTGCGGTTAGCCGGTAAACCGTTGGAGCATCAAACGACCTCCAAATGGAACAAAACTTGACAGGTGGTCTACCGGTGGTGTACCAAGGCCACTTGGCAAGACTCGGTCCATTCCGAGAATGTTTAACACCCGCTCACGAAAAGATACAAGAGGGGTGCGCCGGTGCATGTGGGAGTGTCGGATTGCAAAACGGACAACGGGGAAAATGCTCGGACGCATGAGACGAACACGTATGCAAATGAGATGCGCATGATGACATGATATGAGATACATGACATGAACAAAAAGCAAAACGAAAAACAAAAACCCAACCACGGAGGGAATATCATAACACAAAGCCGAAAATGGCAAGAGTTGGAGTTACCAATATGGAAAGTTACATCCGGGGTGTTACAACACTCCACCACTACGAGAGGATCTCGTCCCTTGATCTAGGACTGAAAGAACTCCGGATATTCGGAACGGAGGTGGTCCTCGCGCTTCCAGGTGGCTTCTCGGTCGGAATGGTGTGACCACTTCACTTTCAGGAATTTGATTGACTTGTTGCGAGTGTTGCGCTCAGTTTCTTCAAGAATAGCAACGGGGTGCTCTTGATAAGACAGATCTTGTTGGAGGTCAATCTCTTCGAAGTTGATGGTGCGCTTAGGAGTCTTGAAGCACTTGCGAAGCTGTGACACGTGGAACACATCGTGCACGTTCGCGAAGTTGGAGGGAAGCTCAAGTTGATAGGCGAGATCGCCTCTTTTGCCAATGATCTTGAAAGGACCCACGTATCTAGGGGCAAGCTTCCCTTTGATACCGAAGCGACGACTGCCTTTCATTGGAGAGACGCGGAGGTAGACATGGTCTCCGATCTCGAAAGCCAAGTCACGGTGCTTGCTATCATAGTAACTCTTCTGGCGCGATTGCGCGGCTTTGAGATTTTCGCGGATGACTTTACATATTTCTTCAGCCTCTGAGATTAAGTCATTGCCAAGAAGTTGGCATTCACCAGTCTCTGACCAATTGAGAGGAGTACGACACTTTCTGCCATATAGAATCTCGAATGGGGCCTTGCCCGAACTTGCTTGGAAGCTGTTGTTGTAGGAGAACTCGGCCTATGGGAGACAATCTTGCCACTTCATGCCAAAGGAAATGACACAAGCCCTGAGCATATCTTCAAGGATTTGATTGACTCGCTCGACTTGTCCACTAGTTTGAGGATGGAAAGTTGTGCTGAAGCGAATGTTGGTGCCCATGGCCTTCTGGAAGGAGTCCCAGAACTTAGAAGTGAAGATGCTTCCACGATCTGAAGATATCAATTGTCGAATGCCGTGCAAGGAGACAATCCTGGAGGTGTATAGCTCTGCCAACTGAGCTGCTGTGATAGATTCTTTGATTGGCAGGAAATGAGCCACTTTAGTAAGCTTGTCGATGACAACGAAGATAGCATCATTTCCGCGCTTGGACTTAGGTAATCCAGTCACGAAGTCCATTTCGATATGATCAAACTTCCATTCTGGAATATCAAGAGGTTGGAGGAGACCAGCTGGTCGTTGGTGTTCTGCTTTCACCCTTCGACAGACATCACATTCGTTCACGAATTGAGCGCTTTCTCGCTTCATTCGAGTCCACCAATACGACTGCTTGAGGTCATGGTACATCTTCGTACTTCCAGGATGAATGGAAAGAAGAGAATTGTGCGCCTCGTTCATAATGACTTTCCTTAGATCACCTTTAGGAACCACAATCCGGTCCTCGAAGAATAAAGTGTCTCTGTCATCAATGCGATAGCACTTGTATTTGGAAAGACCCTTGTCAATACCACGTTTCACCTTCTTCACCATGGTATCCAGGAGTTGTGCCTCACGAATTTGATCTTCCAAAGTAGGAGAGACTAGGAGGTTGGCAAGAAAGCCTTGAGGAACAACTTGGAGATTCAGTTTGCGGAAAGCTTCACAAAGATCCGGTTGGAATGGCTTGAGAATTAAGCTGTTGCAATAAGCCTTCCTGCTCAAAGCATCTGCAATGACATTGGCCTTGCCTGGAGTATATTCAATACTCGGATTGTACTCTTGAATCATCTCGACCCATCGAGTTTGCCTGAGGTTGAGGTTGGGCTGAGTGAAGATGTACTTGAGACTCTTGTGATCGGTGAATATGTCCACTTTCCTTCCCAACAAGAGATGTCTCCATGTTATTAATGCATGGACAACTGCCGCCAACTCAAGATCGTGAGTGGGGTAGTTCTTTTCGTTGGGCTTCAACTGACGAGAGGTATAGGCCACAACTTTCTTCTCTTGCATTAACACAGCACCGAGACCTTGAAGAGAAGCATCACAGAAAACTTCGAATGGCTTGGATTCGTCAGGAGGAGTTAAGACAGGAGCTGTGACGAGTTTCTCTTTGAGAGTGTTGAAAGCAACGTCACACTCAGGAGTCCAGACATACTTCACATGCTTCTGGAGGAGGTTGGAAAGAGGCTTTGCAATCTTAGAGAAATTCTCAACGAATCTTCGGCAATAGCTTGCAAGACCAAGAAAACTGCGGAGCTGCTTGACATTCTGAGGAGGTTCCCAATTCACAATTGCGGACACCTTCTCGGGATTAACAGCGATGCCCTTGGCAGAGATGATATGACCAAGGTAAAGAACTTCATCAAGCCAAAACTCACATTTGGAAAACTTCGCATAGAATTGATACTCTCTGAGCTTGTCGAGCACCAATCGCAAATGTTTGGCATGATCCTTCTTATTCTTGGAGAAGACCAAGATATCATCGAGATACACCAGGACGAATTCATTGGTATAGGGGTTGAAGATGAAATTCATCATTCGAGAGAATGTTGGAGGAGCATTGACAAGGCCGAAAGACATGACAGTATATTCATAAGAACCAAAGCTTGTTCTGAATGCTGTCTTGGGAATATCTTCTTCACGAATGCGAATCTGATGATAACCCATACGGAGGTCAAGCTTGGAGAATACTTTAGCACCTTTAAGTTGCTCGAATAGCTCATTGATGTTGGGAAGTGGATACTTGTTCTTCACTATCTTCTTGTTCAATGGACGGTAGTCGACACAAAGTCGGTCTGTGCCATCCTTCTTCTGGACAAAAAGAACACCACAACCCCATGGAGATGAACTCGGTCTGATCAGACCCAGACGCTCTTGTTCATCGAGCTGTTTCTTCAATTCTTTCAGCTCCTTGGGTCCAAGCTTGTAAGGACGCTTGCAAACGGGTTCAGTGCCGGGCTCAAGATCGATAACGAACTCAACTGGCCGGTGAGGAGGCATACCCGGAAGCTCTTCTGGAAAGACATCTTGGTACTCACAAATGACTGGAATTTGAGAGATTGCGTCTAGCTCGCCCTTCTCATTGAGAGAGAATAACCGAATGGTCTCATCACGAGCGGCATAGATGATCACATCCTTAGAGGAGTGTGTCAATTGAATTTCCCTGGCAGCACAATCAAGTTGAGCCTTGTGCTTGGAAAGCCAGTCCATCCCGAGAATTAGATCAATATCAGAGTCGCCAAGAACAAAAGGTTTAGACAGAAATTTATAGTTGCCCATCTTGATAGAAACATCCGGAATCATTGTGGTAGCCCTCATAGAAGAGCCCGGAGAAACAACTCCCATGGGTTTTTCCAACATTTCTGAAATGAAATCATGCTTTGCAACAAATGATCTTGACATGAAACAATGCGATGCACCAGTGTCAAAAAGAACTTTTGCAGGAAAGTCATTAACAGGAAGATTACCCATTATCACATCAGTAGATTCCTCCGCTTGAGCTGCATTCATCATGTTCACCTTTGCAGACTTGGGATTATGCTTGACCACTGCATTGCTGGAAGATCTCACAGGAGGAGGAGGCGGAAGGCGCCTTTGGTTGAAGCACTTGTTGGCATAGTGACCTTTCTGCTGACACTTGTTGCAAGTCACCTCTGAGAGTGGACGATGATAAGGAGTATTCGACTTTGGAGCTTGATTCTGAGACTTGTTCTGATAGCCAGGGTTGGGTGGGTGGGAAGATCCATGGCCACCTTTGTTCTTCTGCTGGAAAGGCTGATGAAACGGAGGAGGAGGAGGCAACCAGAACTTCTGTTGCTTAGCAGCCACTAGTGAGGAAGAAGAAGACTGAACTGCGTCCCTGACTCTCTTCTTAGAAGCCTCACACTTGAGCTGAGCAGCCTCTTGCTTCAGAGCCATGTTGTAGAAATCATCATACTTGGTCGGCTCAAAAATCACGAGAGGTAATTGCAGATCTTCTCTAAGGCCACCTCTGAATTGATAGATCATACTCTTTTCATCAGGAACGTCTTGCTTAGCGAAGCGAGCGAGTTTCTGAAACTGGGTATTGTATTGATACACGGACATGCTGCCTTGCTTGAGATTGCGGAACTCCTCACGCTTGCTCTCAACAACACTTTGTGGAATGTGGTGAGCTTTGAAGTCTCGGCGGAAATCATCCCAGGTAATCACACGACCTCCTCTGGAATCTTTGTATTGTTGATACCACTCGGCAGCTTGATCCTTGAGTTGAAAAGAAGCAAACTTGACAAAGTCCTCAGGCCTGACATTGCTACATTCAAAATGCTTGTTGATGTCCACGAGCCAATCATCGGCGTCTGTGGCCTCGGCACAGTAGCTGAAAGACTTCGGCTGATTTGCGAGGAACTGGTTGAGGGTAGCGAAGTGAGGCTGATTGTTGCCTTGGCCTTGATTTCCTTGGTTGCCTTGCCCTTGGGTGCGCTCTTGCAAGAGTTGCAAAATCATCTGAGCATTGGCGTTGGTGGCTGCCATGATAGCTTGCCATGCCTCCGGAGGCGGAGGTGGTGGCGGAGGGTTCGCCTGACTCCCATCATTGCGTTCCGGATTCTGACGCGTTGGCGGAGCCATCCTGAAGAGGGTGACATCCGTTAGCATCTTGATAGACAGATAGACAAGTTGAATCAACGGATAGAAATTGCAACATATAGTCTTCACAATAAACATTCGAACAAGGATGAACGAATGAATTCCATAGTAAATCATCACACTTCCATTAAGGTGAGAAGCCACTTGATAAGAAATTGATGAATGAAATAACAAGGTACGACTGGAACAAATAAGTGGTAAGGATTACCCAATCACAAACCAAATATCTGCGGGAAGAAATGCTAAGAGCTACTTGAATCCCACCTATAAACTCCCGAAACTTTCTGGTTATGCAATCTGGTGTTGGGGATACAGGGGACACAAAATATATCACCCAAACTAGCAATCCCTAGATCCAGCTGTATCCATCCGTCAACACATAACCATGAAACCTTCGGAAATCGTGTACCTCAACCTTCGAAAAGCATCCGTTATACGAGTTATGGCAATACTCCCGAACTCCCGCCCCAGTACTGGGTGGCGTCGAGGTGATCTCACCAACAACTGCATAAAAGAGATTTTCAATGTCGGCGAAACTCAGGTATTCCAGAACTGCAACGATAAAATTGTGACGACAACACCTCGGAGCTCAACTCCCCGGGACACTGCCACAACCCCTAAATGTCAGGAGGCACCAAGAACAATGTTCTCGTCACAAAACCAACGGAACGATTCTAAGATACCCGCGTGATCCGAAAAAAATTTAGTGAAATTTGAGGAGAGAAGAGTTAAAACTTCTACGTCAGGAGGCCTCACCAGAGCGACGAAAGGACTGAGGAGTAAAAAGAATCCTACTCTCCGATATATATAATCCTAAGACTCAAAACATTTTTGTTCTAGACTCAACAACGCCAGCGATTCGATCAAGCAGGGGGCTCCTAAGTCGGGGATGGCTCTGATTACCAACTTGTAACGCCCACTGTCGGGGATATACCCCGCGGAATGACCCGGCCGGAAGTATGACCCGGTCGGACTTGGCTCTTCACCGTGACCCGCCGGAGGACTGGCGACTCACGGGTCTGGCGGCTCACTGCCGGACGACTCACGAGCCTGACGACTCACGGATGACCCCGACGGCGGGTCAGATAGAAGACTAGGCCCAAGGCCCAGGAGGCCGGCTCACGTTTATGATGGGCCGGCTTAAGAAGAAAGGGATGACGAATATTTTCTTTACAAGGAAGCAAGACCCGGACTTGTAATTAACTTGAAAGAGAAGATAGACTAGTCCTAGTCCTACTAGGACTCCACATGTAACCCGCCCCTCTAACTTATATAAGGAGGGGCAGGGCACCCCAAAGAGGGACGGGCAACAAGAAATAATCTCTAGGGCTAGACACCGAGAGCCAGAGCCGGCGACTCTCCCGTAATCATAATGAGACCTAGCCTCAAACAGCACGTAGGGTTGTTACCGGATGATGTTTCCTGGGGCCCGAAGCTGTCTAAACCCTTGTCTTGTGCGTTGATCCGCCCTGCGTCTCTCATCCCAATCAACCCCTCTCAAGCTACTACATAGATGCGCTGGCCTCACGACTAAGTCCTTACACCTAGGACATCTGACGTGTTAATTCCACGACAGTTGGCGCCCACCGTGGGGCCTGCGCACGGTGGTGTTGAGTTCTTGAAGGGATTTCTCTAAAAGGATTGAGAAGTTTGCAATTTTCCGGATGAAAAAGAAGTCGGCGCAGAAGACAACATCATCAACAAACAGTCAAAGCGACGTATACACGATTTAAAAATCAAAGGAGAAATTAGGGTCGTGTTTATGCGTCGGCACACACCACCAGATGATCCGTCGGGGCTGGATTAATTTCCGTTGTCGTTGAGGGTCGAAATCTTGCATCTGAAATCAATCGATACGACGTGCAACTTGCGGAGACCGAAAGACTCTGACGGTTTCGTCCGTGTCCGAACCCAACTCGGAGCATCACTATTGCATGGCGTGGCACCCTAGGCTTGCTGCCAACTTTTTAAAAGGACCAAGTGCTACTAGTACAAGTTGGATCTGAGAAACAATCATCCGGGCGCTCGCATCAAGTCCTAAGGCGTATTAGTGTACGCTGTTGCTGCTACTTCCACGAGCATGGAGCAAAGATCGAAGGAAAGGTACTACTTCAAGTAGTAGTGCACGTGAAGCAGATACGTCAAATCAGTCATTGTCACTACTTTTTCTAGCCTGAAGCCCGAGTCAAATCCAAAGAGCCCCCAAGCGCTTCCACTAGTACTGTAAAAAAGGATAGTACTGTTTGAGTACTAGTAGATCGGGAAAAGAACAAGGAAATTATTGGATTGGCTGGCTACAATTGCGTGAACGCGTAAAAAAAATCCACAATTCGGAGAAGGACTTGGACATCACTCGCGAGCGTCTCTGTTGTCACTGGCCGCAGACTGGACCGACACATTACCTTGTCAGCCATTACCCACACGGCCTCCCACGCAGGCGTCTCCCCCGCCCTGCCCCTCCTTAGTCCGCGCGAATCAGGTGTTATTTCTTCTATGCATTTTTCTTAATATACTTTAATTGCTATGAGCACAATTACTCTGCTCTACGGTATTTTCATATGCAGGAGAATCATTCATACAAAGTGGTGTTATGCCACGGAGGCACGTTCGGCGGTACCACGCGGCTTCACGGACTGGCGTGTCATGATCCGGATTACATCAATGCGCCGGCCGACTTGCCTGTCCGCACCGCCTTACAACGCCGCGGACGACTTGCCCGTCCGCCCTCGCGGCCGGTTCACGCGTCCGCGCCGGCTTACAACGCGGAGGACAACTTGCTCGTCCGCACCGGCTCACAAACACCGTGGCCGGTTTATCTGTCTGCTCCCACGGCCGATTCACCCGTGAAAGGTTCCAGTTTCACTTAGTGATCATCAACTTCATGGCGGATTATTTTCGGCCTAAACACATCAGGTGATATCCATCTAAAATATATTTTTAGTACATATTATTTTTGTCAAAGAATAGTTTATGTTTGCCTTGGTCTGCAATATTGCTTATACAGGGCAATTATTTATGACAAAAAGTGATATTATACTGCGGAGATGGAGGCACGCCAACATCTTTTGGCACAGGTGGTCTTCGTTATTCAACGGACCCTCGCACCGGCTTACAACACCGTGGCCGTCTCTCGCGACCGCGCCGGCTTACCACGCCGTGGCCGTCTCTCGCAACCACGCCAGCTTACAACAAGGAGGACAACTCACCCGTCCGCACCGGTTTACAACGCCACGGCCGACTCATCTGTCTGTGCCGCCTCTGATGTTACGATCGTCTTTACCGTCCGTCTCTCGCGGCCTGATCTACATCAACACACCAGGCCGCACTTGGCTGGATGAGTTGTTTATTGATTATGAGAAAGTCACTACTTGGGAAGCCCGGTTTTCTTCCAACAAACTGGAGGCAAATTATCATATATTATCAGCCGTCGTCTGCACTGGATGGTTCAATGGGCAGGTGCACGAGTCGCCGTCACTACAGTTTGGTTAAACTTCAAACAGCCAGTTGGAAGGAACCATTGGCCGAGTTGCTGACACGGCTCATACGGGATCATTTATAACCCGCCGCAGTCACCTTAACCTTCTGTGGATACACATCGTGTTATCAACACCAATGATATACAAGTTATGCCGGTTTATATCACGGTTAAATATGGAGAATCTCAAGCCAACTCCTCGAGTCATCTTGAGACTCGGGGGCTACAGTGACATGACTCGAGAACCCCGGGTCGTTGGAGGGAATGATAACCCGGTTCCGGAGGCTGCTACCATATTGATGAAACTTTAAAGGCCGTCAGAAAATTGCCGGTTCAAATAAAGATTCCGGTTTAAAATCCGGTTCAAGAGATATCTTTCTCCCGCAAAGTTTTGAAGCTCTCAAATCCGGTTCAATCGTCCGGCTCAAGGTAAATTTGTATCTTATAAAGCTTTGAAGCTCTTAATATCCGGTTTACAAATTTCCGGTTCAAAAAGAGGTTATCTCTCGCAAAGTTCGAGTTCTCAGTAAAAATTAAAGGGACCAAAGAGAGTCTGTTACAAAGCACAACTCAAATATAGGTACCCTGCTTTAATGACCATTGGGAGCTGATCGTATTTGAATTTAGCTTAACCCTTTTGGTGTGACCCTGATCGTATTCGAATCAGAGTCGTTAAATATTCTCATGATCACTAGGGGGCTTCCTGTTCAAACATAGGTCGTATTCGAACCAAAGAGAACATAGCTGTCGATACCCTTTTGATCGGCACACTGCCGAGCTCATTAGGGGAGTTTCTTGGTCATATTTGAACCATAGCTCAACCCCCTTTGGGAACCGACGTGGATCGTATTCGAATCAGCGTCGTTAAACAACTCTCAAGGTCATTTGGGGGCTTCCTGTTCAAACATAGGTCGTATTCGAACCAAAGAGAACATAGCTGTCGGTACCCTCTTGATCGGCAACGCCAAAGCCACTGGGGGCTATATGATCGTATTCGAATCTTAGCTTAACCCCTTTGGGATGGTTTTCTGATCGTATTTGAATCAGAAGCCTCAAAAAATTTCGAAGTCTCTTTTTGCAAACAATTTTTGGATTTTATTTGAAGCTCTTTTTTCATATCTGAAGTGTATATGAGTGGTTGCTATTTAACCCGGCTTGATTTTCGATGATAAATCGCCAACTTATGACAATCATCATCTATGTGGAAGCATTGGCTTCTAAGGATCGGGTTATCACCCTTACTGCACAGGTCATGTAAACCGGCAGTACAAATTCAATATCACAGTTGTTATATGTGAGATATTATGACCCGCCCTGCGGTAAACCGCCAAGGGATCTTGTGATCTACTTGTGTGCAGGATAAGACTACATTTGGGTGGTTACCCGCCCTGGCTTTTAACGTTAAGTCACCAGGTCATATGTTGTTTGAACTCTGTGCAGGATTTACAGGGCTATGACTTACATAAATGATTAAGTTCAAGCCCATCATCAAAGATTGAAATTGGTGTCTCAAAAGGGTTATCAATTCTTGGTTTTCTCAAAGGCTATAAGCCGCCGGGTTGTAAAAATTCCGGCTTACAATGGAGGCGTAATAAATCGCCATCAGCCAAGAGCCGCCGGGTATTTAAACTCCGGATTTACTTGTCAACAGATAAGGTATTTGGAATCTTTAAATAGCCAAACTTGGCTGGATTTTCATTATGATTTGAATGATTGAGGTTTTCAAACCAGGTTAGTCAGATCTTTAATAGCCAACATGGCTGGATTTTTATTATGGTTATTAGAAACTAATATTATGATTGAGGTTTTCAAAGTCGCTTCAGCGCAATGGCTATTATTTTATCAATGGATATGATTTATTCTACAATGGAAGGAATAGTCCCGAGTCGCTGCAGGCTTACAACCCGGCACTTGGGGGCTACATTATTCAAATTGAGATTACATCAAATGTGCAAGTCCCATGTCACTGCCAGCATGCACCATGGCACTTGGGGGCTAATGCAAGATTACTTTTTATTGGCCTTGTTGAAGACCCGACTCATCATATTATGATAAACCGGCCCTTGGGGGCTACCAATTGCTCCTGTCAACAATTCAAGGTACATAAGTCTTAATCCATTATATTGAAGGATTCACTGTTTAGTTGGTAAAGCACAAAGCTCTTAACCTTGTGGACGTGGGTTCAAGCCCCATGGTGAGGGTTACATCATATGATTATTTTCAATGAAAAGTCTCAGCTCAGTATTATCTTACTAAGCCGGCCCTTGGGGGCTACACATTGCTGTTCAAATTTACACGATCATATTTATAAAGTCCCTGCTCATTATTGCATAATGATCCAGCACTTGGGGGCTACATAATATGGAATATTCAGTTTTTACTAGTGATTGGGATGAACAACATGGATTTATTCAAAGTGGCGGTATTCATATTGAAGCAAGTATTAAGCCATCGCTTTGTTCTGCTCAAGACTTGGGGGCTACAGGTATTATATTATTATCAAAGAAATATCTTCAATTTCTCTGTTTTGAGCAAAACCAGATTGATCCGGTGTCACCAATCATTATGACCCTGTGTCTGTAAACCGGCGTCATTAACAATCATAAACCGGCGTCGGCGACAATTATGACTTGGCATCATCTATTTATAACCCGGCAATTTTGGTACTCATAAACCGGCAAGTTTTATATCTTTAAGCCGGATGAATATAAGTTGAATATTTGAAGACCAATATTTTTGTCAAGTCAGAGCATTGAAAGCCGATTCAAGTGGATTGTTTCTTACAATATTTCTCTACAAGAGACCAATGCCAGCAAATTGACTCTGAAGCTGGCCTATTGACCCGGATTTTTCAAAAGAAGTGCTTGGATTTTTTGCATTGGCAAGGTTTGGACATATCTGTTAAAAGAGATTGGCTATAAGATCTTGAGTATGCATCCAGGAGGAAATGACAAGGACTTAAAGATGATCAGGTGCCGGTTCACGAAAATATTTAACCCGGAACACAACCTGTCAAATTTGTTCTTGTGTTTATATTGCAGATTAGTTTAACATGGATAAATCCAAATTAAACTGGGGGCTAATGTCGGGGATATACCCCGCGGAATGACCCGGCCGGAAGTATGACCCGGCCGGACTTGGCGCTTCACCGTGACCCGCCGGAGACTGGCGACTCACGGTCTGGCGGCTCACTGCGGACGACTCCGAGCCTGACGACTCACGATGACCCCGACGGCGGGTCAGATAGAAGACTAGGCCCAAGGCCCAGGAGGCCGGCTCACGTTTATGATGGGCCGGCTTAAGAAGAAAGGGATGACGAATATTTCTTTACAGGAAGCAAGACCCGGACTTGTAATTAACTTGAAAGAGAAGATAGACTAGTCCTAGTCCTACTAGGACTCCACATGTAACCCGCCCCTCTAACTTATATAAGGAGGGGCAGGGCACCCCAAGAGGGACGGGCAACAAGAAATAATCTCTAGGGCTAGACACCGAGAGCCAGAGCCGGCGACTCTCCCGTAATCATAATGAGACCTAGCCTCAAACAGCACGTAGGGTTGTTACCGGATGATGTTTCCCGGGGCCCGAAGCTGTCTAAACCCTTGTCTTGTGCGTTGATCCGCCCTGCGTCTCTCATCCCAATCAACCCCTCTCAAGCTACTACATAGATGCGTTGGCCTCACGACTAAGTCCTTACACCTAGGACATCTGACGTGTTAATTCCACGACACCCACGATGCGGCTATATCTCCCACGTGTCGAGGCACGACTTAGAGGCATAACCGCATTGTAGGTATTGTCGCAAGAAGGGTCATCTTCACACAATCCCATGTAATGAACAAAAATGGGATAACGAGAGTTGGCTTACAATCGCCACTTCACACAATACATAAATTAATTCATACATCATCCAAAATCCACACATAGACCGACTACGGTCAAATCCAAATGAAAATAAGATAACCCCAAATGCTAGATCCCCGATCGTCCCAACTGGGCTCCACTACTGATCATCAGGAAACGAAACATAGTAACGACCACGTTCCTCGTCGAACTCCCACTTGAGCTCGGTTGCGTCACCTGCACTGGTATCGTCGGCACCTGCAACTGTTTTGGTGGAATCTGTGAGTCACGAGGACTCAGCAATCTCACACCCGCGAGATCAAGACTATTTAAGCTTGTAGGAAAAGATGGGGTAATGAGGTGGAGCTGCAGCAAGCACTAAGCATATATGGTGGCTAACATACGCAAATAAGAGCGAGAAGAGGAGCAACACAACGGTCGCGAAGCTAGAAATGATCAAGAAGTGATCCTGAAAGTACTTACGTTCATTCATAACCCGAACCGTTTTCACTTCCCGGACTCCGCCGAAAAGAGACCATCACGGCTACACACGCGGTTGATGTATTTTAATTAGGTCACGTGTCAAGTTCTCTACAACCGGACATTAACAAATTCCCATCTGCCACATAACCGCGGGCACGGCTTTCGAAAGATAATACCCTGCAGGGGTGTCCCAACTTAGCCCATTATAAGCTCTCACGGTCAACGAAGGATAAACCTTCTCCCGGGAAGACCCGATCAGTCTCGGAATCCCGGTTTACAAGACATTTCGACAATGGTAAAACAAGACCAGCAAGACCACCCGCTGTGCCGACAAATCCCGATAGGAGCTGCACATATCTCGTTCTCAGGGCACACCGGATAAGCTAAGCGTACATGTACCAACGTAACCCAAGTTGCCAAGGGACGGTCCCGCACGGTGCTCTAGTTTGGACCAACACTCGGAGGAGCACCGGCCCGGGGGTTAAAATAAAGATGACCCTCGGGCTCGCGAAAACCCAAGGGAAAAAGGCTTAGGTAGGCAAATGTAAAACCAAGGTTGGGCCTTGCTGGAGGAGTTTTATTCAAGGCGAACTGTCAAGGGGGTCCCATAAATCACCCAACCGCGTAAGGAACGCAAACTCAAGGAACATAACACCGGTATGACGGAAACTAGGGCGGCAAGAGTGGAACAAAACACCAGGCATAAGGCTGAGCCTTCCACCCTTTACCAAATATATAGATGCATTAATTAAATAAGAGATATTGTGATATCCCAAAATATCCATGTTCCAACATGGAACCAACTTCAACTTTACCTGCAACTAGCAACGCTATAAGAAGGGCTGAGCAAAAGCGGTAACTTAGCCATACAAGGGTTTGCCAGGAAAGGATGGTTAGAGGCTTGACATGGCAATATGGGAGGCATGATATAGCAAGTGGTAGGTAGCGCAGCATAGCAATAGAGCGAACAACTAGCAAAGCAAAGATAGAAGTGATTTCGAGGGTATGGTCATCTTGCCTGCAAGGTTCTCAGAGTTGTCGAAAGCTTGATCCACGTAAGCGTACTCCACAGGTTCCTCGTTCACGAACTCGTCTCCCGGCTCTACCCACAGCAAGAACACAAGCAATAGAACCACAATCAATCACGGGAAATGCACAAGCAACATGATGCAATACATGCATGATATGCGAGATGTGATATGCGATGCATATGCGTGCTCCGAAAGAAAAAGGATGAACAGGGAATCAACTTGGCAAACCAAGTATGCCACTGGAAAGATGAGATGATTTCGGTCGAAATCGATATAAAGATCACCGGAAACGGATGCACGGTTTGCAAATGGCAAGCAAAACAAGAATTGACACGAATCTGCGATTAACAGCATGATAGCACGTAGAATACATCAAGAAACTATGCTACAGCACCCCAGCATAGCAACAAAGCATATGGAAGTGATCTACAAGAGATGCTTGACAAAAGATGAACACTGAGCTACGGCTTGATCACACCATAACAGGTTCAAACAAGCATGGCAAAAGTGCAAAAGATATCAGCTTCACAGACTTAGTGAAATTACTGAACATGCCAGAAATAACATCAGGAAGCAATGTTCAGAGCAAGCAATCAACATGCTACAGGAACTTATCATAGCAAAACAAGGCATGGCATGAATCTACTGGATGCATGGAACAAAAGTCCCTTACAGATCATGAGCCAAAAGGCACATAAGATATGATGGCACCCATGTAAACATAGCAAGTTTCGTTAACAGGTTTCAGACTTAGCAGAAAACAGAGCATGGCATTAACAGAATTATGAAGGCATTTTTGTGAGCTCGATTCACTCATCACAAAGCAATGTATGACAAAACAAGTATACCTACAGCAAGACGGCATGTTCATGAAGCTAACCATGGCAAGATCAAGTTCATAGCATGTATCGATCAACTACAACAACCTTGGCAAAATTGAATATCATGTTAACATTCTGCCAGGAACATTTTATAGCAAAAGTAGAGCAAGATTGAGACATGCTAGGGCACTCCATAATTACAAATAGGGGCATGGATGGATAGAGAACAACTATATGTCCAAAACTTGCTTAATGAACATACCCAAAAGAAGCATGGATCTCACTGTAGACACATGGATACATGGCACCAAAATAACAGCAGGTAAAAGACAGCAAAATCCTAAGTTCCTGAAAACAGAAACATCACGAAGCCTAGTTTGCATGTTTGTGCTAGTCACCACATATATCACAAAAATACATGGCATACACCCTGTAAAGATGGCATGGCATACATCAAAACACCTGTAGAGCTCATGCCCATAAGATGCACACATCAAATGCAACAAAAATAACAAAACATCAAGTTCTGATAAGTAACAGCGGTAAACAGCATATAGCACTCTTGCATCAGAGATTTGGGCCTCAAGATGAACTCAAACGAGCATGGTACAATGGAACAAACTGAAGAGCATCTCGTGATGAACATTTCGATATATCATGCACGCAAAACGGAGCAGTATGCAATGAGATATGCCACGATGAACAAAGCAACATAATGTGATATATTCAGGACTTGGCAGAAAACAGAGGGGGAAATCGACCTCGATCTAGGGTTTGGTGGCACGCGAACCGAGGTTCACCGGATCTCGCCGGAGATTGAGGAAGGGCGGCCAGAGCTCGGACGGAGAGGGAGGAGGCCGGCCAGAGAAGGCGCGGGCGGCGGCGGCCACGGGAGGGGCGGCGCGCGGGGACGGGCGTCGGCGCGACGGGCGCGGCGGCAGCGGTCGGTGGCGGGGACGGGCGCCGGTGCGAGAGGAGGCACGGGCGGCGGCGGTCGGCGGAGGCGCTGGCGCGGGCGGCGGGAGGCGCGGGCGGCAGGAGGCGCGCTCGGGCGCGGGCGGCGACGTACGGGCCCGCGGGGGCCGGCGATGGGCTCGGCGGGCCGGCGGCGGTGGGAGCGGCGGCTTGACACGTGGCGGCGTACGATTGGCGCGGGCGCGGGCGCGGTTTCGTCCGGCGCGGACCGGACGCGTCCGGCAGCGGAGAGGGAGCGGGCTAGGGTTTCGTGTGCGCAAAAAATCCGAGGGGATCACCTATTTATAGGTAGAGGGAGCTAGGAGACTCCAAATGGAGCGCGGTTTTCGCCCACACGATCGTGATCGAACGACCGAGAGCATGGAGGGGGCTTAGATGGGTTATTGGGCTGTTTGATGGGGTGTTTGGCTGCAACACACAAAAGGCCTTTGCGGTTACCCGGTTAACCGTTGGAGCATCAAACGACCTCCAAATGGAACGAAACTTGACAGGTGGTCTACCGGTGGTGTACCAAGGCCACTTGGCAAGACTCGGTCCATTCCGTGAACGTTTAACACCCACTCACGAAAAGAGACAAGAGGGGTGCGCCGGTGCATGTGGGAGTGTCGGATTGCAAAACGGACAACGGAGAAAATGCTCGGACGCATGAGACGAACACGTATGCAAATGAGATGCGCATGATGACATGATATGAGATGCATGACATGAACAAAAAGCAAAACGAAAAACAAAAACCCAACCACGGAGGGAATATCATAACACATAGCCGAAAATGGCAAGAGTTGGAGTTACAAATGAAACGAATGGGTCTTGTCCATCACATCATTCTCCTAATGATGTGATCCCGTTCATCAAATGGCAACACATGTCTATGGTTAGGAAACATAACCATCTTTGATAAACGAGCTAGTCAAGTAGAGGCATACTAGGGACACTTTGTTTTGTCTATGTATTCACAAATGTACTAAGTTTCCGGTTAATACAATTCTAGCGTGAATAATAAACATTTATTATGAAATAAGGAAATAAATAATAACTTTATTATTGCTATCTTAATTACCGGGGCAACCCCACACGACGGACAGGACAGGACCTTATGTTGGACAAATGACTCTTGATGCAAGATGCGTGTAGGTCAAGACGTAATTTGGACACGTCCCCACTTTGATACATAGTAAGCACATCTTGATGGATGACTTTCAAAGCATAAATTAAGATCATGATGATCCCGAAACAAACATATGGTTGAAGCATAAGTCTTGATACACATGCCCCTATTTTTATTATAAGTGTTTTCAACGTCAGCTTGATTTACGATCCGGTCAAAGCTAAAATTTAATTCTATAGCAAAAACGTGTTTAAGACCCTAGCTTAAAGGGCACCATCCTTGCGTGGGTTCGATACCTCAGGATCACCTTCAGGAAAAAAAGACGAGGTTCATTTCTGCTCTATTTCCAGGTAAGTGAAGGAACTAAATCAAGGTGCTCATAGGAATAGGGTGTGCCTACATTTACAAAGGTGTATTGTGTGCAAAAAATTCAGTTTCACAGATGAAAAACACAAATATCAGTAAGAAAATTAGTACTTGCTGGTGCTGGAATGAATAATTGTGCTCCGAGTGAAGCAAAGAAAAAAAAAGGAAGAGAAAAATTGTGCCCAACAACCAACGAGCAACCCTCGCCGCCGCGCCACCACTTCCCCCCTGGAGAGAAGCACGCCGCCGCGGATCTCGCGCCGCATGAGGCCGACGCGCCCTCGCTACTCCTCCTCCTTGTGGTTGCGGCGTTAGGGCTCGGCATGGACGGCGACGGCGGGTCGGCGTCGGGGGGCGGGAGGTGGTACACGGGCATGTCGTCGGACAACATCAAGGGGCTGGTGCTGGCCATCTCCTCCAGCCTCTTCATCGGCGCCAGCTTCATCATCAAGAAGAAGGGCCTCAAGAAGGCCGCCGCCTCCTCCGGCGGCGTCAGGGCCGGTAACCAACTCCTCTCCCTCTTCCGCTCCGGCGATGCGCAATTCGGGTTGAAAAATCACTTCTTTTTCCCCCGATTCACCGCAGACCACCCTATCCTATCCTCTGCACAAAAATGCCATCCCCATTTCAACTCACCTGTCTGATGCCTATCTCGCTTTACTGTAATTCATACATCAAATGCTCAGAATTGGGTTTGTGATCCTCGTGCCGCACACTCGTTTACTCTGCTCGCTGCTCGGTCAACTTGTCTCAACATAACTTGTTGGTGCCCCCAAGCTGTTACTTAAATCTTGTGCTTCATGTGTATAACTAACTGTACTAAACAACTGATGCTCCATGTTATCACAGGGGTTGGTGGTTACTCTTATTTATATGAGCCTCTTTGGTGGGTTGGCATGATAACAAGTAAGCAACCAACCACTCTTCTCTATCTTCTACCCCCTCCGTCCCATAATATAACAACGTTTTAGATTGAAAAACCTTCTTATATTATGGGACAGAGGGAGTATTTTATTTTCTCTATGTAGATATCCTGTACCTTGTACATTTCTAAATTCCTTTGCAGTGGTTGTTGGGGAAGTTGCGAATTTCGTAGCTTATGCCTTTGCGCCAGCCATTTTGGTTACTCCTCTTGGTGCTCTCAGCATAATCATCAGGCAAGCCTTCTGGTTACAGGATCCTTCCTTCCTCTGTTTCCTGTAATGAGATTCTTACTGGTTTCATCATTAATCTGTACTGCAGTGCTGTACTTGCACATGTAATGCTGCGCGAGAAGCTGCACATATTCGGCATTCTCGGATGCGTCCTATGTGTCGTGGGATCCACCACCATTGTCCTCCATGCCCCGCAAGAGCGTCAAATTGAGTCGGTGACTGAAGTTTGGGGTCTGGCTACTGAACCAGGTATACGTTGTCTGCGTCTGTCCAATTTCTGAATGTTCCTTCAAGTGTCACTCAGCCCAACTAAAGTGTGATTAACAGCAAGTGCTAACCAACTGATGCTGTTTTTCAGCCTTCATGTGTTATGTGGGTGTAGTACTTGCTATTGTCGCTCTTCTTGTGTTCAAGTTTGTTCCGCTTTATGGACAAACCCATGTCATGGTGTACATTGGTGTTTGCTCTCTCGTAGGTTCCATCTCGGTATGTTGTTGTCTCTAGTTTTATATCCTTGTGTATATATCGTTCTCTAGTCGTATATTGTGTGAACGCGTTCATTGACCTGTGCAGGTCATGAGTGTGAAAGCTCTTGGGATAGCTTTGAAGCTCACCTTTTCCGGAACGAACCAACTCATATATCCACAGACATGGGCATTTAGTATGGTTGTCATCTCATGCATCATTACTCAAATGAATTACTTGAACAAGGTATATACTTAATTTCCTCCCACTGAACCACCTATCCCTGACCTAGCATAATATGTACTCCCTCCGTTCCAAAATAGATGACCCAACTTTGTACTAACTTTAGGTTGTTGGAGTTGTAAACTATAGTATAGACATAAACCAAGGAGAAACAGCATGCAGTTTCTATTGTTTTTCACCCCTTGTGTCAAAAACACTCTTATATTAGAGCCTCAACTGTCTGGTTCCTTGGTGGAGGCTATGTGTGTTATAGAGATATGATTAGCTGAAATACAAGTTCATTAATGGTGGCTGCTTTACAAATTCTTACCTCAGCTAACTGTATCAAAATAGCCGCACTTTCCTAACCAAGCCATTTTTAAAATGACAACTGATTTCCTCCCTGAATACATTGCAGGCCCTTGACACGTTTAATACGGCAGTTGTCTCCCCCATATATTATACGATGTTCACATCTTTAACCATCTTGGCTAGTGTGATTATGTTCAAGGTATGATGATTCTATTGCTTAAGCTATTATTTTGTTTCTTTCCGTCTTTCATGGCATTTCGTTCAGCTAGTACGGAGTACCTGTCAAGAAGTTCAAGTAGTATCTGTCAGAACATTTTAATTGTTGCTTCGCATGTCATTTCATTTGTATCCACGTGCAGGACTGGGACCGGCAAAATCCGACACAAATCGTGACAGAGATGTGTGGCGTCGTCACCATCTTCTCGGGAACATTTCTACTTCACAAAACAAAGGACATGGCTGATGGTACTACATTTTTCTTGTTCCTTCGTTGGTGACATGCTCTGAAACCTAGTTATCTGCTCTGTGCCACCGCAGGGCTTTCGAACTCTTCTTCATTCCGTCTTCCAACCATTTCATCGGCGCGGTCCTTCAAGCAAACAGATGAGTATAGCGAAGGGGTTCCTCTCAGATCGTCGGACTCGTTCCGGTCACTGCATTGATGCCCGGTCAGCCGCGCTGACCATCGATTTTCACCGAGCTAGGGCTCAGGAGCAAGCTTGTAATCAAATCTGTCTCGTGTGCGTTGTATCTCGGCTGTTTCGTATGTTCTGGGAGCATTGTGGCTGAGCCCCAAGGTATCTAAGTAGCAGGTTGTTAGCATAGCACCGGAGTGGGAGTTGTTCTGTATAATGGATGGATGGGTTATCAAGCAGGCAGGGTGCTGAAATTTTAACCTTGCTGTTGAGATGGTTTCATCCAATATGGTAGTTGAAAGTAAACTTAAATACATCAGCAAAATATTCATAATGTGATGCTGCAATCTCAGTCTTATGTCTGAAAAATTCACAACAAAGCCCGGTTTTTCTTCTGTTTATTGATTAGTACGTAGTGTGTATGTCTCAGATATAATATTACGTTTTACTTGATAATCCCAAAAGAAAATAGCTAAAAAAAATACAGTGGAAAAAATTGATATCAGAACACAACCTGTATTATCAACCATTATTCAATACATCAACTACATACACAAGACACAGCTACCATTACTCAAGAGACATCAGCGATTGCCGTGATGAACATTGCAGATTTATCTACATGCAGCAAGGAACCACCACAATGATTCATTGCAAACTTCTGACAGTCAAGCACGCGGTACATAATAAAACATTACCGGTAAGATTCAGACAGCTACGGTTACTAGAAGGCGTGAACCTTTAGGCACATTTTGCAGGTTCTACCAACAAGTAAGCTTAACTAACACCTGACAGTCCAGGGGTGAGTGACAACAGCTGCCAAGTACTACACAGACAGTGCTACATCACACTGCATAGGAAGGTCTCGTGGATCTACATACTAAGAAGGGCTCGAGGCCCAACATAGCTCGATAACATCATATCGAGTGGCATCAGGGGGGTTGTTCGGCAACACTGGTGGTCATCGAAGCACTTCGCCTTGGCTATTGGAGGGACGATCTTGTGAAGGACATCATGTATCTCCCAAGAATGTTGCTGATAGGAAGAGGCCCCCTGTCACCACAAGCATCACCATCATTAGTACTACTAGACAGTTCCCAAACAATTTCTAGGAAAAACTATTGGAAGTAGTCATATACTTGAGCAACTGTAACCAAGTAGTAATTCCTTAGAGCACATTCTTCTGGCAACTACATACAGCCATAATACTAAAGCCACTTGAACAGAGCGAATCCTTGGAGCACATTCTGGTATGTGCATTAATACTCTCACACCATTACAGATCACATAATTATCATAGCAATTCAATGATTCAATCTGCAATCATACTGAAACTAGTCCAAAGCATGGATGCAATATGACGAGAACAAGATTTCCTCAACGGCCATAGCCAACATAAAACAACTGAAACCGAGCTAATCCTTTTAGAGCGCATTCTAGCAACATATGCGCATTCCCACTCTGAAGTTATTACACGAAACTGAGAACACATAAATCCCACCTCTTATTTACAGTCGACATCTTGACAGTACAGCTATAAATAAATAAACCTTTGGGGAAAAAATTCATTACAATCTGTAATGACTTCAGATGACTAGCACGAGAATTTCGCAGCAGTTGCAAGTTTTCAATCAAAGATAGTCTGGACATGAGTAATCAGTTGTAATACATTGTACAGAAAGATAAAGCATGGGAGTGGATGTGTTGTGTTACCAGGCACGAGAATCACAGCTGTTATTACGGTTATCACCCATGACGAATACATGGCCTTGAGGGAGGCGCTGCAGGACGATGCACAGTTTCAGTATGGGAATCATCCGGGCATAGGTCAAGCAGATAACAACAAGGATGGACAACAAGGATGGAGTGGGAGGGAGAGATCGTCCACCATCTGAGACCCGTCATTTCATTTGGAAAGAACAATGGGGGTACTCAGGAAGTCAACAACACAGAGCAGCCATGCCACTTTTGGTCCTCCTCTTGCAGTAGTAGTAGTATAGTCATTTGTTTGTGTAGTAGCAATGGTCATACAAGTATCTCTGGACCTGGCAATAGCAACTCCTCAATGTTCTTCAAGGAGACAATGCTCACTCAGCAGGGTAATAGAAAGAGATGCAACAAACCATGGCTTCCATCGTGTACGACGCATGCGGTGCGGTGTAGTGTTCGTTCTGTGCAACACCGTTAACAATAAGCTGGCCTTGCCGGACCTGTAAAATAAGAGAGCACGTAAGAATGTTGAAGGACTAATATGGAAGCAGCATATATAATACTAAGCACGGACACGGGGACGGAAAGACGGGGATACGCATACAGGGACACGGGATACGGCTTTTTTCAAAAATAGCCATTCGGGGATACGGCAGGATATATAAGTATTTTAAAAAAATTAGATGAAAGATTGTTTTTTAGTACTGACATATGTTGCCTCATTTTTAGATGAAAGATTTGTTTTTCTTCGAGGATCACACGGTCACTTTACAGGACCCTGCACTCAGAGCCCATGTAGCTCTCCACTCAGAGCCCACATAAGGCCCAATTCCAGGAAACCCTACACAAGTGCTCCTCCAGCTGTTCCCTATCCCGTGCTCCTCTTTCCTCCCTGCCCCAGCCGCCAAGAACTGTAGCGAGGAGATGAACATTACACCGCACCGCATGCGTCGTACCCTCTTGCGTCTACATCTTCCCTTTCAATCCACCCAAATCTTCTTTCTCCCTGCCCGGAGCTTTTTCCTCGCCTTCTCCTCTCTGCCTGTATCTCCTTCCCTGCTAGCGACCGTCGAGGTTGCCAGCTCGAGCGTGGCATCCGTCGGAGGAGAGCTAAGCAGCGTCGTGGTCGCTGGAGGCCGGCTCCCGAGTCCCCCAACGTATCCCCACCGTATCTATGCCGTATCCTGATTTGTTTCATTTTTTTATTCAGATAAGATGGGATACTGCAGGATTCGCGTATCCCCCCGTGCTAGAACGGCAATACGGCAGTTTCTGCCGTATCCATGCTTTGTAATAGTATACGAATATGACAATCCTTGGTGAAGCAGCATGTGTGGATCAGCAGGATATATCAATCAGAAGGATGAATGAATGATACTGTATCAATAATGTGAGTACAAGACACTGTGATTGTCGCCTTTGCTCAATCAGCAGGATGACTAAATGGAAGAATGAACAAATAATAAGTACTGTACTTAGTAGTACCAAAAAAAAAGCTCAATCAGCAGAGGGGGGTGACTAAATGAAGGATTAATAAATGGAAGTAGCAATATCTATGAATGAATTGTACAGTAGTAATAAGGTGGGTGGAAGCAGGACAATGCTAGCGCCATCGCGTTTGCTCAATCAGCACAGCAGGATGAATAAGTGAAAGAATGAAGAGATGAGTAGTTGATGATTACCTCGATGAAGTCTCCAGGGGTGGCAATAACCCTCTTAATGAATACAACATCCTTACTGATGCCACAATTCTGCAGTAAAAATTAGGAGAAATGTAGCATCAGATTGACTGACTGACAAGTAGTAAAAATGGAATGGAAGAAGAGAAGAAGTAGAGGTAAAAAGCAGAGCAATGTACCTGCAGCGCGGTAGGCACCCTGAAGAAGACAATATCCCCCACAGACGGCCGCCGGAACATGCATGTAGCTCACCTGACCAAAATCAGAATCAAATCATCCATTCCCCATTTCATTCTTTGGTAGTAGGTCATGGCAGATCCAAGCCAGGCAAGCAGAATGGAAGAGATCTATCTACACCATCTAGCAGTGGCAGAGGGGGAAAAGAAAAGAAAAGGAAGCTACTTTCTCTGCGACGGCGCGGTCGCCGGGGCGGAGGGTGGGCGCCATGGACGCGGAGGCGACGAAGCGGACCTCGGCCAGGGCGGCGGAGACGAGGAGGACGACGAGGAAGAGCTTGAATCCGTCGGAGCAGCGGAGGCGCGCCAAGGGGACCCACCAGCGGTGCAGGAGGGCGGCGGAGGTCAGCAGCTGCTGGTGGCAGGGCAGCCAGTACGCCGGCGACAGCAACAGCGGCAGCGGCGCGATGAGGTCCCGCAGCAGACGCGGCGGCACCATCGCCATCCCCTTCTTCTTCTGTGTCTCTCTCTCTCTCTCCACCGAGAAGAAGAGGGAGTAATGGCTTCTTTTGTACGATTCGCCTAGAATCCTAAAAATCAATCCTTCACCTAGCTTCTCTCACTTTCTTGAATCCATATATTTTTTACAATCCTAGCTGTTTATATCCTAACTATCTAGGGTCGTAAAAAGAAAATATGGATTTAAGATTCTCGAAGAAGCTGGGTGGAGAATCGGTGGCCGAAGAGAGAGACCACGACTCTGGCTAGCAAGAGAAATGACCAATCTATCATCCACCTCTACCCAGAGCGCACCAAGATTTATGGCTTTAAAAAAAATCACATTTACATTCATGTCGTATGAATGATACAAATATATTTCAGTCATTTTTTCTTATATATTCAAACAGTGTCAATTTAGGACAGAGAAACTGGGCCTATCCTAACCCTTTCATGCTCTAAGCCGTTTCCGTAGCCAGAACCCGATCGGTTTTGGCACTTGGATGGTTGTCTTATGTCTTATCCCATGTTTTCTCGCTAATTGGGCTAAATGTGCTAAACTGTACCTACTCTAGTGGAAATTTCGGAACACTCTTGTTAGTTGGGCCTAGCCGTCACACAAAGCAGGGAAAATTTACATCTCGAGTCATTGTCAATATGTAGCACTTGAGTCTGCTTGGGAAAAAACGGCAGGTCGTTGCTCTTGACAAACCTAGGCACGCCTCTACCGTCGTCGTCGCCGCCGCTACTGATGATACGGGAAACAACCAGTACCCTCGGTAGGGTGGTGATTGTGGCCAGAAGTATCAGAAGGGAGTTCACACAAGGGGGTTGCCATGGTTCGGGCCGTCATGGTGAGGTAACAACTTATGCCCTGCTTTTGTGTTTGTATTGATGTGGGAACACCTCGGGCGAGGGGGTTACAAGATGAGGATGAATATGGCTACCGAGAGTATGGTCTATGGGATATATGATAATGCCTACCCCTAGCCTCACCTTATATAGGGGACAACCACTAGGGTTTACAGGGTCCCTAACCGACCTTGCGTTGAGGGCTACTTCTCTTGCATGCCAAGATGATCGCCTTGTGCCCTGTCAGGCCCCTCGGCCGGCTCCTGGAGATGTGTTGCCGCCAGGCCCCCGGGGTCCTGAGACCGGCCTAACACCAGGCTTCCTGACCGAGGGCCACCGTCAGTCTGTGCACTAGTAGAAAACAGGGCTTTGGTCACGGGCAATATTCACATTAGTCCCGGTTCAGTCACGAACCGGGACTAATGTGAGCATTGGTCCCGGTTCGTGCGGCTAAGGCATTAGTCCCGGTTCACCTGGGCCCTTTAGTCCCGGTTGGTGCCACGAACCGGGACTAAAGGGTGCGATGCCCATTAGTCCCGGTTGGTGCCACCAACCGGGACTAATGGGCTTTGAGGCATTAGTACCGGTTCGTGGCACGAACCGGTAATAAAGGTCCCATTTTCAAACTCTACCCCCCGGACCGCCTTTTCAGTTTTAGAAAAAACAAAAGAAAATGATGGAAATGTCAAAAAAAATAAAAAAATAAGTTTCCCATGTGATATGTGGTCTAGTTGTTGGGAAAATTTACAAATATGAATTTCGACTTTATTTGCAAAATCTCTCTGAAATTTGTAAAATGGGCATAACTTTTGCATACGAACTCGGATTAAAAAGTTTTTTATATGGAAAATCATCTACTCGAATAGTTACATCCGAACCCCGTTAAATATTTTCAAAATCCTCAAAAACCTAACAGAAAAAAGTTACGGGGCTTTCAAGATCTAGAGGCAAAAAATTTCAAAATTTTTAAAACTTACTAGTAACAGAAAAAAATATAGTTTCAAATTTTTTTTGGAAAAAATGTGGTCAAATCTGGTCAAACTGTGGTCATGTGGTCAAATCTGGCCAAACTGTGGTCAAATCTTTTTGGCTCGCCTGTTTCTGGAGGCTCGGCTTGTTTTGCCTCTGGCTCGGTCCAGCCCGAGCCTGGCTTTGGCTCGCCTGTTTCTGGAGACTCGGCTTGTTTTGCCTCTGGCTCGGTGAAGCCCGAGCTGGGTGTGCACTACTGTATTTAACTTTTGAACAGCCAAACATTGCAACGCATACATCCATCAGACACCGCCAAATGGACGATGGTACGTTCAGTCAACTTAACAATACTACAATGTCAATACATCAGAGGGGAAATACTACAATGCCACTGAATTTTGGACGGCATGGTGCATCAATCGATCAATAAACAGAGCTAACTAAATTGTCGACAGCAACAGTCCATCAATGAACAGAGCAAACTGAATTTTCGACAACAACAGTCCATCAATACATCAGAGCAACATAATTTTGGACAGCAACTGCATTTCGAACCACTCTGTCATCAGCAGCATAGATCAACAGAGAGAAAAGGGAAGAGATTGGGGATGGTGGAGGCCTGGAGGTGAAATCACGGAGCGACGAATGGGCATGTACCACGTCGGAGTCGACGGCGAGGCATCCAGCATCGGGCGCGGCGAGTAGGACGACGTCGAGTGGTGGTACTGGCAGGACAGCGGCGGCGCAAACCCTAAGCAGCGTCGGGTGCATTCGCTCGCCAGGGGAGGCACATGTGAGTCGGGGTGCTCTGTAGTGGGCTTGGGCTGCTATTTCTAGACAATGGGCTGAAAATTATTTAAAGAAACTTAACTGGGATGCAAAACGAGCCCCCGAGCTGGACCGAGCAAAAACCGGCTCGGCTTGGTCGTCGAACGGGCCGAAATTTGCAGCTCGGCTCGGCCTATTTTCTTGTCGGGACGAGCTTAGTCGGGCCGAGCTGGAGCAAGTTTCGGGCTGAGCCGAAAAGCTCGCTCGAGCGTCTAGTCCTAGTTACTGCGGCGTGCAGCAAGTTCAACCTGGGCTACATGTGCATTCCAGGCAGCTATTCCATCATCCTGGACATTGTCTTCAGGCATCACTCCATCCATCATCGATGGTCATCCTCGGGCTGTGCCTCATCAGTTACTAGTTTTATTTTATTTAGTTGTTGGTTGAATCTCAAAGTCAACGGGACCATGTGATGTTTAAGCACAATCAATCAACGACAATGCAGAGGACTTAATCTTGTCTATCGACCTTGTAACGGACTCCAGCGCCTTCACCGACTTGAGCTTGGCCTCGTGCAGCTGAGTGCGCTTGAGCTGCAGCACCCTCTTCTCCTCCTAGAGCAGCTGGGCGTGCTTGAGCTCTTCCTCCTCCACCAGCAGCCGGGCACGCTTGAGCTCCTCCCGCCGTACCCAGTTCTCCTACTGTGGTTGAGCCGCTCCTCCTGCAGCTTGAGCTCCAACAAAAACATCCTGTCCATGCAACATGGACGGTTAGCCCCAGCCCCAGGGAATCATGCATGCATACATATATAAGGCCATGCACAAGTACAAATTGTTTGTTGTAACAAATGTCCCTGCCACTATTGTTGATAAGCATTCAAGAGGGATTCTAGCAAAGCAAATATGGCAGCATGTGAGTACTGCTAGCTGTGCAAATGACAGTTCCCAAAGTTGTTCATGTTACAAAAACTGATTCCTGCAGAATTGACTGAGCATGACAATGTAACCAACCACAACGACTGGTCGTGCATTTTATATAAGATGAACAACCCTGTGGCCAATATTGTTGGGCCACATCGTCTCACCTCATGTCTCGATCCCTATATAAGTCGTTCCCATTTTCCCTACATACAGTAATGCAGATGGTATTGGTAGCTAAACAAATTCACCCACATAAGTAAATCATCACCTCAAACAGAATCGCTGTGGTGGTTTAACACCACTATTTTTGTTCACATATTGTCCTTAACAGGAAACATACACATTTTTTTGAGGGAAAAACATACACATTTGCTATGACAAAGATCATCCTACTACGTACAGAGGTAGGGACAAACAATGTTTCCTTGTATGTACTCCCTCCGTTCCTAAATATATCTAAGTCTTTCTCACCATCACCGTAGAAAATTCTTATGGGCAAGTAGAGAGGAGAGATCAGTGAGAGTGGGCTCACCTTGAAATCTGCGGCAAGAGAGGAGGGGCTTCACTTTCACTTTCACTTTCACGCGGAGGAGGAGGAGGAGGAGGCTGGACCTGGACCTGGACCTGGACGACGCCGGCGACGGATGCGTCGGTGGTGGAGATGGGGGAGGACGAGCGGGACATGAGGACACACAGAGGGAGAGAGCACCCCTGCAGGTGGAGAGCGCGTGGCGGCGGTAGGGTGTGGAGAGGGACTGAGGGAGGGAGAGGCGGCGCAGAGGTTTCTCTTACGGGAACAAAACAAGACGTAGGCCCAGCCCATTAGACCCATTGAGACAGTCCACACGATCAATCATATATCCTCTAGTTTTTGCTCAAAAAAAAACTATCCTCTAGTTTGTCTCATCCTCTAGTTTCTCAAAAAAAATTAAAAAAATCCCATGCGTACTCTCTTCCCCTAAAAAAAATAGCTTCGTTTCTCTCCTTCCCGGATCATTTTTATTTACCTATAGGTCATCTCCAACGGCAACCCGTATGTTTCTCCCGCATCCGTCCGTGGATACGGATGCTGGAGGCCGCCATCCAACGCTAGCCGTATACATCCAGCCTCACTCTCTTTTTAAGCCCACACGATCAAATAACCCCATACATAGATTGCAGACCCTCAAATAGCCGCATGCAGCACTAGTTCAAATTTAAAAAAGATCAAATATTACATCCCAACATTGTTGTCCCCTTTAACCGCCAACGCTTGAAGACAGTCTTGCGCATCCGAAAACGCCAACAAAAATAGTCAGTAAAGAGTACATCCGTCAAAGTAGTCGCCCATCAGTATCAAATGACCGCGTGCCTTGTTGCGGTTGAGTACTCGATGACCCTTGATCGAGCCCTTGAAATTGAGAACAAGTTCCTTCGCACGCTCCACGTCTTCAAGGACCGCCAACATTATCGCCGTCTCATCCGAGTACTCCTCTTTGTTGGACAAGCCATCCGACGACTCAACATAGTGCTCATGTATGTACTTCAAATCGCAACCCATAGTGCTCGTACAAAGCGGCTCAGTACCACACCTTTTACTTACCTCTGGATTTGGAAATCAAAGTGCACCATGAAGATCAAGGTGCTTGGCTGGCTACTAGTGTATGACCATCTTAACACAAAGAACATGTTGATCAGATAGCACTATATTATCGAGGGAGGTACTAACTGTCTCCTTTATGATGACCGTCGAGCTAGAAGAAACCTTGGAACACATGATATTCCCTTGGAATCACCTGGCCCACACATGGCTTCATACTGGACTGGATTGCTCACTCAAAAAATCATTGGGGCCACCTCCTATTGATGGAAAACTTCCTAGTGGTGGCCTGGGCCATTTGGAAGGAGAGAAATGCCAATCACTTCAGAGGGATCTCACCTTCTTTTCTCTCCTGGAAAAACAGGACGACGAGTAAGATCTTGGAGGACAGTATCGACACCACGGGATCCCCGTATTGCCCAAGTCAGCTTGGCAACGACCTAGATTGGAACTACCTCTTGTAAAACCCACCATGCACATATAAGGGGAAGGCTAGTGGGATCTCATTCTCATCTACTTCCATAGACCTAGACTCTCGGTAGTAACTCATCTACACTATTGTAATCCCTCGCATGAGGTATACCCACTATGAATAACAACACAAAGGATGACATAGGTTATTTCTCCTCACCGGAGGTCCGAACCTAGGTAAAACACCTGTGTGAACTCAGATTTGGTACTTCCGGCCACATTAGCAACCCCTGTGCGAACCAGATTATGCACCATATCAGCTCCTCTTTCATTCCTAGTATAAAATATGTGACCAACATTGTTTCACTGATTGCACCGTCATATAACCGAACCTGATACACACACCAATTGATTCAACACCAGCAATTATCTCATGCAACTATGGTGCACATTCACAACGAATTCCTACAAAAATGTTATGCCTGAAACATGTGCGAAACATTTCTTTAATAGCATTTGCGATGCTTACGCGGACCCCGTAGGGGGAACAGACGAGCTTATGTATTGTTTTTCACGATTTAGGGAAGATTCTAAAAGGTTCTTCTCCTGAGAGTTTTTTCGTTGTTTGCTCTTGTTTCATTTTGGGATTTTCATTATTTTCTTATTTCATTTTCCTTTTTATTTTCTTCCCCTTTTTTATTTTAAAATGAATATTTTTAAATGAACTTTGTTCAATTTATTAACTATTTTCATTTTTTATATTCACTATTTTTTCAAAAGTCCATAAACATTTATGAAAAAATTGAATATAATTATATTATATGACATTTAATAAAATGGATGATTTTTAAAATTTATTCAGATTCTAAAAAATTATGGTTTTTTTAGAAAGAAGTAATTAACCTTTTGAAATTTTTATGAACATTTGTTTCCCAAATTTCCAACAATTTTAAAATTCATAGATATTTTTGAATTCATGATTTTTATGGGTATGTTTTCAAAAAAATGTCCAATAAAAAATAAGTGAAAATAGTACTAATTTTCCCAGAGAATATAAAACCCAGCTCAAGAAGGTAATGCTGACCTAGTTTTTGTTGAGCAAGTTGGGTTATGAGATGAGAATTCGCCATGTGAAGCGTTCACCACACCCAGAACTGGACGGCTGCCTATTGCACCATGGTCACGCATATCACCCTCAAGGTAATGATACCCTAGTTTTCCTTGAGCAAGTTTGGTTGTGAGATGAGAATTCGCCATGTAACGGTTCACCACACCCCGAATTGTACTGCTGCCTGTTGCACCATGGTCACATACATCACCCTCTGCCCGCCATTTCGGTGTGTGCCAACCTACATCACGCTGGTCGCGACTAGACCGCAGGCCCCCGCCCGCCACTGGAGGCTCCACGTCAGCGTCCACCTCCTTGTCGTGATAGCTGGCAGGAATCTTGATGGTGTCTGCGTGTGGATCGTGGGATGACGGTGTCGCTCGGATTGAGGCGTGGTGTGATCGATTCAATCCAGCAGATCTCAGGTATGGCGTCTAGAGCTAGTAGCCTTGGCACGATGATAAGAGTGGACACGGGGATTTGGGCTCTTTCGAAGAGATAATGCGCTATGTCTTGTTTTGATTGTATTGATTTCGAGGGTGTACAGAGCACATGTTGATCTAGCATGAGATCGATTGTGTATGAGTTTTCGTCTACCGTTCTCACCCCTCGGTTTATAATGATACCAGAGGTGCCTAGAGTTTACGCATAGGTCGCTTACATCTAAGGGTTAAACGTAACAAAGAAAACCTCTAAGTCTTGAAGTATGCGCCAAGTCTTCAAAAGATGTCCACCCTGGCGCTCTTGGGCCCGACAAACGTGACCCACTGCTTGATTATAGTGGAGTTGCTCGGCCGGGCCCATATAGCTGGGAGCCGGCGTGGCTAGCACCCCCGAGTCTAGGACACCATCACGATGCAACATGCATGCCATGGACGCCAACGAGCAGACATTATGTTCGATGAAATGTCCACACCAAAGATAGATTAAAAACGAGAGGAAAACATTGCCACGTGGACATGACTATGTCAAAACCACCCTGAGTCCCTACAGATACCACTTTAATTGAGTCGAGGGATGAAACTTCTCCGGTTTAGAAAGTTCAACCTGTAAATTGTCCGGTTTTGAAGTTAAGGAACGAAATATGCACTTCTCTATTGTTGTTGTTGTTGTTGTTGTTGTTGTTGTTGTTGTTGTAAAATCTTGCTAGAACCAAGAACTGCCAATATTTATTTGTGAGAAAAATAGCTAGACTGAGCATGATGCATGCATGATCAAAGCATTCCTTTCTAGTACTAGAACCATTTCTCCTCTTCTCCTTTAATTGACAAGTCCATTTCATTGATCATGCTTTGCATACGGAAGTCAGCTGAGCCTGACGTTGCCGTCGGGGCTGAGGTCCAGCTGCCCCATCCTGCCCATCCCCTGCACGAACGTCTCGAAGAAGGCGTCGGGGCTGTCGGCGAACTGGGTCACACACATGGCCGTCTCCGGCGACCCGGTGAGCAGCGTCTGGTCGGACGTCGAAGGCGTTGCTGGTGGCGTCGAGCTTGGCCGTAGCGCCGTCGCTTGCAGGCCTTCGCCAGGGACGCCGCCATCCCGGCCTCCATCGTGGGGTCCTTGCCGGCCTTGCCAAAGCCGCTGAGCCGGTTCTTGAAGTTGGCGCAGTGGGCCTGGCCGAGCGTGTGGGCGCCGGAGAGTGCTACGAGCTCCGGCACGGTGAAGCCGTGGTCACCGACGAACACCGCCATGGAGTAGTAATCCATTGATGGTCACCTCTGTATCCACCTCCTCCTTGGCCGCCACCTCCACCGCCGTATTCGCCTCCCCTTCCTCCACCTTGTGCCGCCGCGCCACCGGCCGCCACGAGCAGCAGCAGCAGCACGGACAGGACGGCAGCGGTTGCGCGAGTGGCATGCTGCTGCTTCATGATCACCTTGACCCACACGCATGGGCACAACAAGTGAGAGGTCGTTTGGCCGGTTATTTGTAGACACGTGGATCGACAGAGGAGACTTCTCTGTTGGCCAATAGGCCACGGCTAGGCGTGTGGGTCATGCCCAGCTAGGCCCGGCTATATAATGCGTCGAGCCGATCGTTGTAACCTGTCCCGTGGAGTCGAGTTCGAGTTCGGGAAAGAAAAGGATTGCCGTTCTTGCGGCAGGGGGTGTACATGCGCAGGCAAATCCACTGTGTCATGTCTCTTGTTCCTCCTTCCTTCTTCTTGGTTCGTGCCAGAGAGCGAGAGGGTGACCGAGGAGAGAGCTAGATTTGGTTCAAGGTGTTGTAAGTCAAAAGTGAATGAATGGATCAAAACCTCATCTTTATTCCATCGATGATCACTACATATATATACAACCAGAACGGACGCGTCCGATCGTGGGGATGCGACGAAAGGTCGTAACGGTTAGCATCTGCACGTTGCAGTACAGAGATGATTAACACTCCCCCTAATCCTCCTTATCACTGATCATGCTTGGAATCATCTCCTCCAAAAATCCTGTGGGAAAAAATATGACAAGATACACATAATATGCCATGAAAAACTCCTCCAAAAACCCTGTGGGAAAACAAAAAGAAAATGACATATCACCATGCTTGTATTACTATTGCCTCATTAAAAACCTTTCATGAGCATTAGTAGAAAAAGGGCCATTTGTCCCGGTTCATAAGGCCCACCTGTCCCGGTTGGCGAACCGGGACTAAAGGGTCATTACTAATGCCT
Organism: Triticum aestivum; assembly: GCF_018294505.1. Taxonomy (NCBI): domain Eukaryota; kingdom Viridiplantae; phylum Streptophyta; class Magnoliopsida; order Poales; family Poaceae; genus Triticum; species Triticum aestivum. The sequence continues at coordinate 656,041,411 of NC_057799.1, forward strand.
AGGCCTTTAGTCCCGGTTCTTATACTAACCGGGACAGATAGGCCTTCACGTGGCCGGTGCTGCGAGCCCAGGCAGGAGGCCCTTTAGTCCCGGTTGGTGGCACCAACCGGGACCAATAGGCATCCACGCGTCAACTGTTCAGGGGCTAGGGTTTTTGTTTTTTTTTTTTCTGAAAGGGGGGTGGATTTGGGTGTTTCATATATTGTGTTAGGTAGCTAATTAATTAATAAAGAGAAGTGTCCTCTCTTATCTCCGTGCTTGGTCGACGCTACGTACTATACATAGAGAGACCCTCGACACGCTAGTTAGTAAGAAAATGAAGGAAACCATTAAGTATAGAAGTTCGTCATGCATACCGAGAGAAGTGATCGACCTCTCCTTCTCCGAGAGATTGGTCGAACAACAAGTTTTCGTATTATCTATCCGACGCTACTGGCTACATACATATACAATATGTAAGATCTCTTACAATCCCCTAGCATTTGAACTCAACTTCCACATGGTATTCTCCGGCTTTATTGATGACGTGGTCAAGAAAGAATCCCGCCAATTCCTCTTGAATTGCTTTCATGCGATCTTGTGGTAGGAGTTCATTCCGCATCTACCACGTCTAATTTGAAGAAGGGGGTTAATACATATATATATATGAATGAAACTCAACAGAAATGATGGTGTAATAAAATGAAATTGTGAATATTATTTCTTACGCACTTCATATTGTCTTTTAGAGTAGCCCCGCTTATTTTTCAAAGTCGCGTCGTAGATGAACTCGCACACATAGTATCCACGGTAATCATTCCCTTGTTCCTGCCACAAGCACTTTACGAGAAATAGAGGTCAATCAAACTGATAATGAAGCATTATAAATGGCATTGATGAAAGTAGCTAGAATCAACGGGAGATGCGCGCAACTAGCTAGCTAGTAGTATTTACTTTCGGGTATCTATATTGCAGCTCCTTCGACAGTCCCGGAGCTTCTGCGGTGAACTGTTTTCAAACCCTGCTAGACAAAGAAAATAATTATTACTTGAGATATCAAGAAATGAACAAAAAGTTGCCGATATGGTGCGATAGTGATCGATTGAACTTACTTGTTGAGAATTTTAGTCATGTCTGCATAGGTCTCGGGATCTTTTCGTCTCGAGTCTAAGACGGTTACTAGTCCCCGCTCAAGCTTAATCTCCAGGAGAATATAGTGGAAGCTGCGCACGCATGCATAACTCATCAATTACATTACTATAACCTCGCTCGAGTAATAAGGGAAACCAAATATGCACACGACAGTAACACTCACTTGAAGTTGTAAGGAAAGAGTATTAAATCTTTGTTTTGATTTATTAACAATGATTTGAGCAAGTTGGCCTCGGCCTCTTCGGCGTTCTTTGTAACCTGAAATTCATCTATGAGATTTGTGTTAATGAACCCAATATCATACATTTCTGCTTTTATGCACTCGACGATCTTTAATCTGCATAATATAGTGAGGATAATTATAAATACATGCAATGAAAGAGTTGAGCTATATATAGAGACTTAATTATGACAGAAGTAGTACTTACAGACAGTAGCAAGTGAGCGTTAATTTATCGAGGGCCTTTTAATTGAAGAACTGGAAGAACTCCTCAAATAGAACATGCAACAGATCAGTTCCAATGAGGTCGTGCTCCTCTTTAATTCTCAGATACAAAGTATTCGTCCCCCAGACTCTCTGCAGGTTTTCATGTACCAATTATGGAATCTTCGCATCATCGTTGTTAGAGATTTTTCATCTTTGACGAGAGGCTTGTTGGGGAACGTAGCAGAAATTCAAAATTTTCTACGCATCACCAAGATCAATCTATGGAGTAATATAGCAACGAGGGGAAGGGGAGTGCATCTACATACCATTGTAGATCGCTATGCGGAAGCGTTGCAAGAACGCGGATGAAGGAGTTGTACTCGTAGCGATTCAGATCGCGGTTGATTCCGATCTAAGCGCCGAACCACGGCGCCTCCGCGTTCAACACACGTGCAGCCCGGTGACGTCTCCCACGCCTTGATCCAGCAAGGAGAGAGGGAGAGGTTGGGGAAGACTCCGTCCAGCAGCAGCACGACGGCGTGGTGGTGATGGAGGAGCGTGGCAATCCCGCAGGGCTTCGCCAAGCACCGCGGGAGAGGAGGAAGACATGAAGAAGGGAAGGGCTGCGCCAAGACTTGGGGTTCGGCTGCCCTCCCACCCCCCACATATATATAGGGGCAAGGGAGAGGGGGGCCGGCCCCCTCAGATCCAATCTGAGGAGGGGGCGGCGGCCAGGGGTTTGCCTTGCCCCCAAGGCAAGGGGGGGCCTCCCCTTAGGGTTCCCCCAAACACCCAGGCGCATGGGCCCTGGGAGGGAAGGCGCCCAGCCCACTAAGGGCTGGTCCCTCTCCACATACAGCCCATAGGGCCCTCCGGGGCTGGTGGCCCCTCCCGGTGGACCCCCGGAACCCTCCGGTGGTCCCGGTACATTACCGGTGACGCCCGAAACTCTTCGGGTGGCCAAAACGGGACTTCCCATATATAAATCTTTACCTCCGGACCATTCCGGAACTCCTCGTGACGTCCGGGATCTCATCCGGAACTCCGAACAACATTTGGTAACCACGTATATCTATTCCCTATAACCCTAGCGTCATCGAACCTTAAGTGTGTAGACCCTACGGGTTCGGGAACCATGCAGACATGACCGAGACGTTCTCCGGCCAATGACCAACAGTGGGATCTGGATACCCATGTTGGCTCCCACATGTTCCACGATGATCTCATCGGATGAACCACGATGTCGGGGATTCAATCAATCCCGTATACAATTCCCTTTGTCTATCGGTATGTTACTTGCCCGAGATTCGATCGTTGGTATCCCGATACCTTGTTCAATCTCGTTACTGGCAAGTCTCTTTACTCGTTCCGTAACACATCATCCCGTGATCAACTCCTTGGTCACATTGTGCACATTATGATGATGTCCTACCGAGTGGGCCCAGAGATACCTCTCCGTTTACACGGAGTGACAAATCCCAGTCTCGATTCGTGCCAACCCAACAGACACTTTCGGAAATACCTGTAGTGCACCTTTATAGCCACCCAGTTACGTTGTGACGTTTGGTACACCCAAAGCATTCCTACGGTATCCGGGAGTTGCACAATCTCATGGTCTAAGGAAATGATACTTGACATTAGAAAAGCTCTTAGCAAACGAACTACACGATCTTGTGCTAGGCTTAGGATTGGGTCTTGTCCATCACATCATTCTCCTAATGATGTGATCCCGTTATCAACGACATCCAATGTCCATGTTCAGGAAACCGTAACCATCTATTGATCAACGAGCTAGTCAACTAGAGGCTTACTAGGGACATGGTGTTGTCTATGTATCCACACATGTATCTGAGTTTCCTATCAATACAATTTTAGCATGGATAATAAACGATTATCATGAACAAGGAAATATAATAATAACCAATTTATTATTGCCTCTAGGGCATATTTCCAACAGTCTCCCACTTGCACTAGAGTCAATAATCTAGTTCACATCACCATGTGATTAACACTCACAGGTCACATCACCATGTGACCAACATCCAAAGAGTTTACTAGAGTCAACAATCTAGTTCACATCACTATGTGATTAATACTCAATGAGTTTTGGTTTGATCATGTTATGCTTGTGAGAGAGGTTATTAGTCAACGGGTCTGAACCTTTCAGATCCGTGTGTGCTTTACAAATATCTATGTCATCTTGTGGATGCTACCACACGCTACTTGGAGCCATTTCAAATAACTGCTCTACTATACGAGTCCGGTTTACTACTCAGAGTCATCCGGATTAGTGTCAAATCTTGCATCGACGTAAACCTTTATGACGAACTCCTTGTCCACCTCCATAATCGAGAAAATTCCTTAGTCCACTAGATACTAAGGATAAGTTCGACCGCTGTCATGTGATCCATTCCCGGATCACTATTGTACCCCTTGACCAACTCATGGCAAGGCACACTTCATGTGCGGTACACAGCATAGCATACTGTAGAGCCTACGTCTAAAACATAGGGGACGGCCTTCGTCCTTTCTCTCTCTTCTGCTGTGGTCAGGTCTTGAGTCTTACTCAATACTCACACCTTGTAACACAGCCAAGAACATATCTAACGGCCGCGCCCCACCCCGCCCTGTTTCTCTCCCTGCTCTTCACACGCGCGCCGCCGCCCCCACCACTCGCCTCCGCCCGGTCGCCCCACCACCCCGCCGCCCCACTGCCCCCCGCCCCGTCGCCACTACCGCTCGGCACCGTCGCCCCACC